>NC_138244.1:13929782-14064782 GCF_964197995.2 Scardinius erythrophthalmus
AACAGCACAAAAGTTTGTTGCTATAGCTACTATTAAGGTACTTTCTTATAGTGGAAGTGCTAATAGATAAGTCACGGTCAACTGGCTAACATATGTACGTTTAAATCCACGGATTCCTTTTATGTCCCACTGTTTTAACATGGTTGACAACACATATGGAGGGTAAACTAACTTTAAAGCCATCTGGTTGTTAAGCTAACATTATTTACAGCTGTTGCTCTAAAACTTTAATAGGGCATTTTTTCAGGGACTGTAAAAAGTGAAAATTGTTCACCACACATCCCATATTATAAGACATAAACATTCTTTCAAGCTGTCCCCGTAAATGCTGAAAAAATGCAATATTCTGTCCTGCACAGGTTAAAAATAATAATTAACAAAAACTTCATCTTCAGAATTTATTGTACTCCACATAAGACTGCTTCCGCTTGGTGGCTGGGCAAAAATAAATAAATTGGTTTTCCACGAATGATGTGCACTTGATATCGGCTTCATGTGATTTCATTCCACAGACAAGCAGGCACCAAAATGTCTGGAGAGAAGGCATTTATGAATGTTCTCTCGTTGACATTTCAATTTACTCAACTATTGTCTGCATGGCAGGCGGAAGAGGTTTTGACAGTCTAGTCTTATTATTTACACAGTAATACTCCTAGTTTGCAGATAGTATTATTCCTGTCATGCTAAATTAATAATGACAGTTAAAACAATCACATAATTCTAAATGTGTTCTTTGAAGATCAGTAATCGGCGAGGGGTTTGCTGAAGAAGTTCAGAATAAAGTAGACTGGGGAGTGTCATAACATGCTGGGGTTTTTTATTTCTTTTTTTGCGTTATTCGTCACAAACTTTGATTAAATAGTCGTATATACATCTGGTACATTTTAAATGTACTATTTTTCTATTAACTATGTCAATTAGGCTAGTAAAAAGTCAAGTACAAAGAGTGGCATTCTTACTACCTACCCACTACCTAATAGAAAACATGGACATCAGTTTCAATTTTTTGCATGATTTCTTCTGGTCATCATTATTTACTTTGTTTCTAAACATTTTTTATGTCAAACATACATCATACCACTCGTTTACTCCAACAACTGTTTCATTTTTAAGCCCTTTTAATACAAAATGACAAATCAAATTTGATCAAATACATAAAACGTAATCATTGTGTATGTGTGTCCGTGTGTTAGTCATTCTCATGATTGCATCATATGTCAGCCTGACTGGGTTTACATGCAAAATAATATTCTGATGTTAACCAGAATATGTTCACATTTGGATTATGAAAGTGTTATTTAAATACGTAAGGTATTGATTTCATCACTGTAACTCGTTTCTTATTGATCATGACACTCACTGGTCTTACCTCTAGAGTTTCCAGAATCTTTCACCCCATGATCTCAGGAGTTCACACGCAGCTTGAAGAATCAATTTCATTGCAGATGTTTCTCCTAAATTGGAGATATAATTTAAAAGTTTATTTCCTCGGGAGAAATGAAATTGGAAACATATTAGAGAAGAGAAGACACATGCTACAGTAAGTATACAGAGCGATAAAATATGGATGGCAAATTAGACAATCAATTTTAAGATCTCTTTTTTTGCATTTGAGAGCAGACAAACGTCTCAATTACAACTTACTGCTGTATAGGAGAAACGATTAAGATTTTAAAGAGATCTCATTTGTGATTTTTCTGTCCTTCAAGATTTTGTTTTGAAGGTCGCATTTAAAAAAAAAATGTATTGCCCGCCTTATATTTTACTCCACAAGATCATGAAGATTAGGGCTAATATAGTAATAGAACTTCAGAAGATCATTACTCAGATTTTTGTTCAGTTGTTTGCTTTTGTGAGCACTTCTACAGCAATACAGATCCATCAGAGAGGGAGTTCAATGTCCTTATGTGATTGTTTTTGTTTATTTCATCATTCTACATTAAAGGTCAAAATTCTACATCGGATCTTACTAGTGATTGACTTACGGTCTTTCCAGTGCCGCTGCTGTAATGTGGGTAAACATTGCTTAATATCTAACAGAAAATACATCTGTTATGTGGATGCATGTTGAGTTCAAGCTAGTTAAAATCCTGGAGGGTGACTGGCCTGAGGCTTCAGCTCCCACATGTTGATGTGCTACATTTCAGACTTATCACCGCCCTTTCAAAAATGCTAACAAAGGAAACAAAGTCAATTTTCTGTAAGGTCGGATCATTAGCTTGAAGATCAAAAAGATACTCGACTCTGCATGAAGGGCCGTAAAGGTGTTACTGCTTGTCGGCCACAAAATCTTTGAAGATCGTTTGCATACCATTGAAAGAGTTTATCAGGCATGCTGTGCAGCTGGTGCAAAGCTGTTACATCATTACATTTATGACAAAGTTTATTGAACCTATCATATTTTATGGTTATTTTACTGAAGTGCTGAAAGGGAGGGAATTCCATTTGACAGTTATTCTTTTTGCACTGAAACTGACCCTATTGGACACATATATGTAATCAAATGCCTTAGCACTACAAAGAAGCAGTAGTGCAAAACTTGTAAACAAAAATTAAATGTCTCAGTAATTGAATTACTGAAGACCGCCTAGGGCATATGATTCATGAGTCGTGTTCATCAAAGAGAAAGTGGGAACTATCCCATCCATGGGCAGCATTTAACAATTAGAATTTATTTGGTTTTGTGTTTCTCTTATAATAGCCGAATTTTTTTAAATTTGGATAAAAAGTAGCTTGTGCATCGTGTGCGTCCACTGCGATTCCATTTGAAAAACCACAAATGCACTAAAACCCTATTTGAAAAACCTTATTTGAAAACCCTATTTGAAAAAACACAAATGCACTGCCATTTAAACTGTGTGTCCCCTCACACATTTGAATGCAACTTCTTGACTGAATTATCTTTGATGATAAAATTTTACATTTGCTCTGATACTATTCACCCTCATGATGCTACAAACTGATGAATTTTTTCCCCCTGTGAAATACAAAAAGGATTATCATCAAAAATGTCAAAGCCTCTTTTTTCCATGGTGCTAAAAATGCTAAAAAGAACTATAAAAATAATAAAAATGATGTCTAATAATGCATAAAAATGCTTTGATTTCTTTATGATCAATTCACATTTGGATATCCTTATATCCAGGTATGATAATCACAGGAAACCACAGCCTTTTCCTGTAGCTTTAAAAAAACAAGAAATTTGCCATTACAGCTGCACAACATTCCCAATACAACTCAAGCAGCTAATGTCTTGAACATTCTAGGAGGTATGCTTGGACAGTCATGGTTTTGCAGGGAAGTTGTTTTACTAGATCTGTCAGTGCTTAGAAATATATATATGCTCAGATAAGCAAGATTATTTAATTATACCTGCCTTTGTGTTGCAATGCATTCTGCTTATGTCAAATAGTTAAAACTATCTGTCAGACATGCATAAAGAAAATATGAAAAGATATGATACTTGCAAGTGCATGTGTTAGGGTGCGGTAGAAAGCATATTTAACAAACCCACAAAATGCCAATCAAGAGTGCTGTGTATGACTTTGTCAATGTTTTCATTGCCAAGAAAAAGAAGTAATACAGTTTCAAACAATAAGTTGCGCAGAGCTGTTTTCCCCTTTTTTATCATAAAAGATTGGGCACGGGAATGGGTCGGTAAGCTGCTCTGTTATTAAATTTAATTAGAAATTACATTTCTCTGGGGTTATGTACAGTATATGTATCACAAATTTGTGCTGGCATTAGCCAACTTTGCAAAATCCACACCCCAAAAACAATTTAACAGATTTAAAGCACATGTGAACTTTTTTTTTTTTTTTTTTTTTTTTTTAACTGATACCTAACCTTTTTAACGTGTAGTTTATGTGGAACTTTTGACAAAGACCTCATACCTTGCACAGGACCATAACGTTTTTAGTAGAGAATGTATCAGATGTTTCTTGTGAAACCAACAGCAATACCACGTGAATGGAATTCACACAAAATTAGCATTAACATCCCCTGTGATGAAGGATATAACATGTGTCTCCCAAGATCCATAGCAGTGATAACATAAGCCTTGACCCAGTTGCACATTAGGTGTTTATATCCCTAAGATAAGGTTGAAAAAGGAAGCATCTGGGTGAAACCATGACATTAATGTCCTTTTTTGTGAGGCTTTTTTTAATCATTACTCAACTGTTGCTTCCTCATATATGAGATAAATGTTCCAGTTTTAATACTATTGATTCTTCATTTTGACAGTCTGGCAGGGGTTCTGTGTTTAGATAAACTTTAAAGGGTAACTCTCGCCAAAATGCAGTCTTTTTGTTAATCTACCCTAGGCGAACTTTCGTTTAAAAGCATAATTAGAATGGAAACGGCACTTTTAAGTTTGACCATATTTTCGTTTAGGTCAAAATGCCTTTTGAATGGGAGTGCATGGGGCACTTCTATGATAGCATCAAAAATCGCTATTTTTAAAACACTAAGGCTCGACACAAAATGAAACTTTGCTCGAAGTATCACCAGGGGCTCTTCACATGAACGCGAGCATTGAGAACATTATTTGTGTACACAGAGTTTACTAAAAGAAAGATTTTGAACAACTCACTATAGCTGTGTCCGCCGGCATTTTGACAGTCAAAAATAGTCGGGTTCACTGGGTTTCTCCATATTTAATTAAACGCGTAACCTCTAGTGATATGCTTCATTTATCATACTCTCTCTGGTGTCACATTTATTGTGGACGCACTCTATTGTAATAGGCCTACTGTATTTTGGTGACAATGCCTACAATGTTTAGGTGAACTTTCAACAACTTTTCCTTAACCCTTTCAGACCCTGCGTCCATTACAATGGACATCACATGTCATCCCCTTTTTTTTAACTTCTGGAGCATTTCACCTAGTTTAAAGCCTGCAGTCCATGAGATTGGATGCTTGTCATCCAATCAAATGGCAGTAAAACTCTGCATGTAGTAATTATAAAAAAAAAACACTACATTGAACAGAAGCATGGCAGCACTTCACTCCAAACACAGAAGCAAGCAACATTTTCTATGGTTTTATTTTATTTTTTTGATATGTTTATCAGTATTTCATAGTTTGTATGTAAAATAGAAAGATTGAACTTCTTAATTAAAGTTAAAAAATGATTGTAGAATTGCACATTTTAAATCAGGATTTTTTCAAATGTGTCTGTCCATTAGAATGGACAGTGGGTTCAAAAGCCTGTTACTGAAATCACATTCCAGTAACTGAAGTCCAGTAATGCTGATTGCAATTTCTTATATAAAAAATCTATATCACAATACCGATACATTTTTTAAACTTTTTCATAAGCAGAATATATAGTTCTTGAAGTGCTTGAACATATAGCTGATGGAAATATCTCAGATGTTGACTTTATGTGGAGTGATGAGGAAGATGGAGAAAAATATCCGTATTTAAAACGTTATAAAGTAAAATGACTACCTCCCGGCCAAACGAACATACATATTTTACTTAAATCTAAAGCGTAACTTGAATATGAATATTTTTCTTACACAAATGCAATGCTTCACTTGAGAAGGCCTTTATTTACCCCCCAGAGCTGTGTGGAGCACTTTTATCATGGATGGATGCACTTTTATGATGGATAGACAGGGCCGCGGGAAGAGGTTTTAACATAGACTGTAAAAAATATGGACAAAGCGTCTGTGATGTCACCCATAGACTGTCTGAAGAACAGTTTTGAAGCCGTTTATGGGGGGTATGGGCGGCGCCATCTTGGAAAATCTTGGGAAATCCTAACCCCGCCCACCTTCTGACGCAGCGCGCGTCACTCAGCTCGCTCTGCTACTCCGGTTATCTCTGTGTATATTTTAGGCAACGAAATATGTTATAAAACACCATACTAACTCTTTTCGTTTTCATTTAAAGAAATCTTAAACATTATAGCCACACAAATATGGTTCAGGCAACGCGTATTGATTATATTCACTGCATAACGTTTGCCTATTTATAACAAAACGAAATATAAAACACAACCCTGCCTCTTTTCGTTTTAAATATAATATAAAAATATTAAACATTTTAATATGGTCCAGGCAACATGTGCATTTGTACTAAACAACAGATTTTGCAGTAAACAACATTACAGATCATAAAATGACAAAACTCAACCCAGTCTTTTTGTTAAATTTCAGTTTTATCAATATTAGCCATTATAAAAGTATAAGTAAAAAGTATAAGAAGCTATACAAATAAAGCAAACAATTCAGTCAAACATACAAAGTCAGCGCTAGTCTAACCATACAATGGTAAAGTTAAATAGCTTATAAAGTTATGAAACTTCCCCTCAGCCAAAACGATTGCCCAGGGAACAAATTATAGATTCACGAAACCAAAAATCGCCCGTTAGATATAGACAAGACGAATTATATCTCATGTTTAACCACTACAGAGACGCCAGAGTCCGCGGCAAACGTCAGAACGACTAGCCGAGGAAAGGCTGTTCCAGGCGGGGTACATGATCGCCGAGCGCCCGGTCATCGCTGGATCTCACAACTGGATAAAATTTTCATAAATCTTTAAATAAACCACAGATTTGAGCCTTAAACAACTACATTCTCGCCTGAAAAACTCTTAAAACTACATTTCATGATACAGAAACAGTAGTATTATATTTCAACTGTGTTAAAAAATGGCGCTTCTTATGTTGTCATTCTCCTTGACGCAGCCTAAGCTGTCAATCAAGCTGTCAATCAAAGTTAACCACGCCCTTATTTGTTATACATTTTATATCTAAATACGATCTAAACTAACGAGTTAGAAAAAAATTCACCCCCCTCACAGTTGTCAGGCACTCGGAAGCTATCGAAAAATACAATAAAAGTCCATGGGACCAACCTGTAAAAACATGAATTTATGCTGTGAAAACGGACATTTTAACATGGGGTCTATGGACATTTGCTCCCTTTTGGGACCTCCCTCTAGCGGATATTCGATGTATTGCGTCACCACTTTTGAATAAGAAACAATGTCAAGACTATAAAACTCGTCAAAAAACACGCACACACTCAAACCACCTGACTGCACATCACATTTTTGACTTTATTGATACTGCTTTTATTCGTAATGCAATGGACCGGTCAACGGGACATAAATTAATCCTTAAAGGATGGGACTTTATGGGACATTTGCACACAAAGAATAAATAACTTACCGTAGCCTATTTTATAAGTCGCTCCGGAGTCGCATATCAGTCAAAAAATGCACCACGAGGAAGAAAAAAACATATATAGCCTAAGTTGCACTGGACTAAGTCGCATTTTTTTAGAAATTTATTTCACACAGAAAATAAAAATAAAATATTGTTAAAAAATTATCTTAATTTTAATCGATGTTTCATCAACCAATTGTCTGGATTTAATAATATAGGCTATTAGAAAATAGATAATCAGGACACGGAGGCGCTGGCGAACCTGGAGCTCATCTCATAAATGAACTGCAACTCAGCGTAGGCCTATAAGGTAGCCTATTGCCTCACAGACCTGAGACATATAGATAGCTTGAAATGTCTACTTTTAAGCAGAACAATTCAAAACGAAAGAAAACAGACTGCGCTGCTTATGTAATTCGTATGAAATGTGCATTTCTCTCTGGCGCTGCGAAGATCACGAGTCGTCAACTTCATCTGTCTAGCCGACACTGACATAAAAAATAACTGTTTTATTAGTAAACAATTAAAATGTCTCCTGCTATATTTTACATTTTTGCCTGTTCCTTACAAAACACTGACAGTGGGGTTTTTGACTAGGTTTTTTTTTTTTTTTTTTTAGCAGCTGCGGACAAATTCTTTCGACACACACACACAATATGACATAACACTCTGCGCTTATGTTTTAAAAAGATAATTTAACATCTAAATAACAAATTTTAAATAGCCCACTTAAAGTGTTTATTACAAATAAATGACTAAATGCTAAAAATTAATACATTTTAATGAACAAACATATGCGTTGCATTTACAATTCTGTGAAAACAGCACCTCCACTTCCCGCGGCCCTGTGGATAGATGCACTTTTATAGACTTTAAAAACAGAAACAACCATTCACTGCCATTATAAAGCTTGGAAGCCAGGACATTTTTTAATATAACTTCGATTGTATTCGTCTGAAAGAAGAATGTCATATACACCTGATGGCTTGAGGGTGAGTAAATCATGGGCTAATTTTAATTTTGGGGTGAACGATTCCTTTATAGGTATAGAACACCCAAAAATTATATATGTCATCACTTACTCATCCTCATGTTGTTCCAGATCTGTATGAGTTTCTCTATTCTGCTGAACACAAAAGAAGGTATTTTAAAAAATGTCGCTAACAGTTGACAGTAGCCATTGACTTCCATAGTATTTTTTCCTACTATAGCCTATATTTTCCTAATAACTACATATTATATTATTATAATATAATACTATCATCATTACTAATTAGTTTGAAAAAAATTATAATAATATTTAGCAGTAATGTATCATATTACAGTACAATACCGAATAATTAATTACAGCAAAAGCAGACCAAATTTCGAAATACAGTTAAAATACAGTAAAGTACTATTTGGTAGTTTACAGTACTGATCTTGTGTACTGTAAAGTAAATTACATTACAGTTACTGGAAATCGAAATACAGTAACTTGCTGGCAACCGTGCTGCCAGTAATGTACTGTAAAAATACAAGAAAATCGTTTACAGAGAAATAGTTTCAAAGATGCACACAGGAAATTACTGTAACGTGAATGCATTGATTGATTCCAAGGTTTATTTTGTTATGAAAACAAATGTGCGATCTATAAAGCAAAAACCTTACAATTAAAGTTGAAATGTTGTAATGTTCAAGTTTTTGATAATAAAAATAAAGATGCACAAAGAAAATGACTCTAACATGACCATATCGATTGATTCTAAGATATTTAGTTTGTTACAAACAATGTGCAATCTGTAAAACAAAAACCTCAAAATTAAAGTTGAAATGGTATACTGTTGAAATGTTTTTGACCTTGAGAAAATGCTTTAGGTATATACCAACAATTTTTATGTTTATTATTTAATTTTATGTTGGTACATTTTTGTGAAGTACACCTGTTTTGACCTGACGTCCATTGAAATGGACAAAAAAGAAATTACAATTAAAGCCAAACATTTTTTTAATTTTCATTTATAGAAGCCTCATGAGCTGTGAAAATGTACTTTTATATTTTTCAGAAACTTTAAACATAATTCAGGTCTGAAGGGATTAAAGTAACTATAACATAGCCTATATGTGCCAAAAAGGTATGTAACTTACTGGCAGTAACCCCTGAGAATTAATAGCATATGTTGACGTTAAACGGATACACATAAAACCTGCTAATAATTATAAATAATGGTTCACCGTCAGAGAAAACTGTAGCCCAGATAACGAGTAAATGATTAATGGTCCTCAATCGTCCTGAATGCATAGGAATGCAGCACGTGATATTAACTTGAAACGTTATTCCTGATTCCTGTGGATTCTGGATAGCATCATGTCGAGAAAATGCTGTGCTCTACAGTGAAGGTAAAGCCAGTTTTTTGTTTTGTTTTTTCACTGCCCAAGGACGAGCATGTGAAGAATTAGTGGTTAAAATTCATCTTTACCACGATATCACAGCAGTATAACTATAATCTTAAACTTTTGCTGTGTTCCCTTTATTTCACTGACGACGGCTTCTCAAATCTCGGAGTTCAATGCAGGATTCGCAAACCACTTGCTCTTGAAAGACGGAGTACAAAATACTTAGTTTTGAGTTTTATATTGTGTAGGTCTCCTGCTAACTGGTTAACTCACGTTATCACTGTCTTACTTAAATACTTCTGCTAATCAGTTTGTGGGCCACTATTACCTATTACTGTGTCTATGCAGACTGTCTATCATTTATTTCTCACTCAAGATTTGTTTTACCAGAACGTCAGTCATTCACACTAGAGCTCGGCTAATGTATACATTGCATACATGCACTGTTATTGATACAGTTTCCACGTGTTCACTGCATATATTTCAAAAATGTAAAACAAGTCAAATAATCGGTTTGTAGATGGACATGCACTTGTGCTGATGGTGAGGAATTACAGTTGCAACATCTCATAATGTACCTCAAACTGACTAGTGTATCACTGAGAAACGTCCTGCTCGAGTCGTCCTTGCGATGGAGGTTCGGGTTGAATAACTAAGTTAGTTCTTCCAGTGTTTCATCATCGGATTCGCGCTCGCATTGATATGGTAAAATCGACGTCACTGTTCGTTACTAGTTTACGGGACAGCTGACGTTATATGGCAATGGGCGTTTTTGTTTTCGACGCGCGCGCTGTACGCGGTACACCAATCACAACAGACTGTGTAGCTCGCGGGAAAAAGGCGGGATTGAGAGAGATTGATTCATTGGACGAGTCGTTTGAGAATCATTGAAAATGTGGTGATGTGCAAATGTATATTATAAGGATATGAAACAGTTTTTTTACCTTTGATGTAAACATGTTGTAGGAGACTCCAAAACAACATTAGGAAACTTTAAAATAGCATAATAGGGGCACTTTAAACAAATTGTCAAATAGGTGCTATAAGTTGCATATTCGTGGTCTACAGTAAATAACTACATCCCATTCCTCACCTACATTCTTTTACAATTAGTATTTGTAAAATGATGGTGAGTTTGCTCATCTGCCATGACACTCGCTGAAATAGTTAGGCTACTGAAAGCAGTGATACAAACGGTGAAACGGTTCCTGTGGTGATACTGATCAAATATTGCATGGCTGAAAAAAAGGCTCTCAGACAATCAGATTTCAGAACCAGAATGAACTGTTGCATAAACTACATTAGAATTGATATAAACATTTATGCATTTATGCATACAATACAAGATTGCACTCGCTATATCCCATATGACATCATACATGTATGAAATAGATGCCTTTTTTATTTCATTTTACCAAAATCTCCAGGGGGAAATGCCTTACCAGGAATATGTTTTAGATAGGCAACTAAACCCTCAATGTTATCAAGTTACTCTTTTGAAATACTTAAATGAAATAGTGTGAAAAGAATCAGCATTTCAAAGAGCAGCAAACAATATAAACACCCAACAGTGCTCATTGTTGATAAAATGAAACACCTCTGTTTACACACCCTTTTTTCTCCTGGGAATCAAACCGATGTGTGGGGTTATATAATGAATTTTGAAATGATTTAATCTCTCTGAAGTGGCTGACTTTTAAGGAACCAAATAAACTAAAAATGCATTTTACATTATACACTGTAAATAAAGCTGACCCATTAATGATAATTTAATTGAATTATGAATTGCATTATATTATTCTAGCGTAGAAAGGACAGATAACCACATTTTAAAAGCTTCTGTGTGATAAATGCGTCATCTTGCACTCTCAAATCAGTTACACTTCTTTAGGCACTCTAGTTTCCCTTGAACTTGTTTTCACGAAGCCTTTCAGGCCGCTATGGTACGACGCCGGTTGTCTCAGTTGGCAAAAATAAAGCCTAAACAACTTTTAGGATTTCAATCTGCATAGCAGCCAAGAAGCAGTGAGCAATGCTCCTCCGTTGGCATGACTCATAGTTACACAGTAACACTGCATTTATCTTTATCCGACCATGTAGGATATTCGCCATAGTCATATCAGCAAATCTCAGGTTACTCATCTCGGCTGAATTGGCGAGGCCTTGGTTTAAATATGAATGTCATTGAACTGGTGTAAACCTTCCCGGTCTTTATCCAATCCTTTTGAGCCATGACACAAGCACTCCTTGGGGAGCCTGTGAGAAACGCGGTGGCGTTCGAATGCGGGGCGTGTCCACCTGCGCCCCCGTGAGGTGACGCTTCGTGGCGGGGGACCCCTGAGGAGAACCCGAGCCTTTCTCCTCTGACTCACTGGACCTCTCCTCTCTTCTGTCACGCCTACGTGTCATCTCTCCAACCGTCCCTGCTCAGCTTTGGAGCGGGACGCCTCATCCTGAGACAGACCCCCCTTTCGCTCCTTGGTTGCTTACCGAGGGGCCACGGAGATCTCCATTACAGCCTTCTGCCCAGAGACGCGGCTATTGGGAGGTGGCGGAGAAGGCCTTTCACAGGAGTATTACAGAACAACGTCGGCCTCTGATAAGCCTCCGGTTACGGCCTCCAGGGACCTGACTCGTCCGTCTCCGCTCCCCACCTGGGGGTGAGTGCTTTCTCTCGCGGCTGCAGAAAGGGCTTTGTAAAAGGGCAAAAAGCGCGCAACACAACTCTATTGGTAGAGGCTTTTAGTAACCCTAAACCACATGACCTGTGACTAAGGTCCTGTGCCGATTCCCACCGCCGAGAAAAAACGCACACAATTTAAATTCATAAAGACCTTTGTCACACATTCAAAAGCTCTTTTTTTGTTAATGTACGTACTGTCACAGGAGAGGCTGGCATTCAGGGGGACAGGCTTATAGTGTCATCTGCCTGGGCTCTCAACCAGCGTACCAACCCACGCTAATGCGGCGTGAGAGAGCCGAGGGGGCCGCCGAGCAGGGCAGAGGAGACCGAGCCGTAGACTGTTATGCAAAATCGCTTCCATTTTTATCTTTTATATTATGCTTTCTGCAATCTGGGTTCAAGATTCAAGAGACGGCAGAGTTTATTGTAGCGTGCTGAAGCGCCTGCATATTTGCGCAGCGGGGCGCCGCTGCCCACACATGCATGGGAGGGAGAGATGACTGTCCATATATCCTTTACTTGCACAAATAAACAAGATCAAATGACTTAGACTTTTATGCTATTTCTTACTTACACCACTCTACAACACTCGCTGCTCGTTCCTTCTTACTGCTAAGGTTATAAACTTCAGGAGTGAGCAAAATTAACAAGGGAAGTAAACAAGGGAACAGTAAAAGGGGCTGGAGGATTTGCATGCAGCAGGTTTATATTAGGCACCATCCAGATAACCATAGGAAGCGATCGCTGGTAAACTGAAAACAGCTTCATTGCCTCGTTCTTCTTGTTAGCTTGGGCCTAACTTTTACAATGAATCCCTGATGGTATGTGATCATTTATCTTAAGTATAGTGCAGTTTCACCCCACAGGCTTGTAGTTGGGCCCATAAACACACTCAAACCAATTGGGGGATTTAGATGCTGCAAGAGTTAAAGCACTTAAAGGGTTAGTTCAGCCAAAAATGAAAATTCTGTCAGTAATTACTCACCCTCATGTTGTTCCAAACCCGTAAGACTTTCGTTCATCTTCGGAACACAAATTAAGATATTTTTGCTGAAATCTGAGAGCTGTCTCACTCCTCCATAGGCTTCTATGTTATTGAAATTTGCTGGCCCAGAAAAGTTAGTAAAGACAATAGTTTAAAATAGTCCAAGTGACTACAGTGGCTAAACCATAAGTTTATCAAGCTACGATAATACTTTTTGTACGCAAAAACAAACAAAAATAACGACTTTATTCAACTATTCATTTTCTTCAATGTGGGCCTCTGGTGAGTGAACATAGTGTAACAGTGCAGTGCATCTGGGTTGTACTGTGTTGGCAATGTAGTAAACATTCTCTTTACTAACTTTCCTGGGCCAGCTAGTTTCAATAACATAGAAGCCTAAGGAGGAGTGAGACAGCTCTCAGATTTCATCAAAAATATTAAAATTTTTGTTCCGAAGATGAACGAAAGTCTTACAGGGTTGGAACAACATGAGGGCGAGTAATTACTGACAGAATTTTCATTTTTGGGTCAACTAACCCTTTAAAGGGATAGTTTGGCCAAAGTGTCATTCTCAACCAGCGTGTCCACAATTTTTGTCTATACAGTTGAAGTCAATGGGGTCCAAAACAACATTAGTGTTATATGTACAAAACAATAAGCTACAAAAAATTAAAAAAATCATACAAGTTTGGAACGACATAAGAGTGAGTAAATTATGACAGATTTTTCAATTTTGGGTGATGTCCTTTTAAGAACATTCATATGACACATCAAGTGCTTTTAAAAAAAAAGTTCTTTAGGTATTTTCTTTTCCTTCAGTTTCTGTGTTTAAACAGTTTTTCTTGTGGAGCTTGATCATACTAAAATGGTGACAGGACTTTTAAATGGCTTTGAAATACAAAATAATTTTAAACGCTATTTAAAAATGTTGCCAGCAGATTTTACCCTATAAATCTTCTTTGGAATGTCTTTTGTAAAAAGCCTCACGATACTTACATAGCAAATGTATTGTTCCATTTAACTGGAAAGAGGAAAGTTTTATTTGAATGAAATTTGAATCCCAAACCGGATTACTGTGTGATAATGACATGTTATTTCCTAGTAAACATCAAAGATCAACAAAGTTCACACACTCTTACACGGAAGAGTTCAGCCAAAAATCAACATTCTGTTATTTCACCCTCATGTCATTGCAAACCTACATGTTTTTCTTTCTTTTCTTCCATGAGACACAAAAGAAGAAACGTTGACGGTATATACAAAATGGGAACCAAATTTTTCAAGAGTGTAAAGAAAATGTATGATGATTCGTCATTGCGGATCAATCAAACCATCATAAAAGTGGTCAATATGAATCAACATCTATATTGCAAGTCTTTTGAAATCATACAATTGTTTTGTGCGATAATTTTTTTTAACTCGTTTCTCAATTCATTGCAACCTGATCACGGAGTCAGATAGTTAAACTCTACTCCAAATGACTGAATCATTTAGGATTCAAGATCAGTTAATTTGTGGAAAAGATGTGACTCAAAAAAATTATCCGCCACTTCTCTGATAAACTTTCATGACCTACAATGGATGACAAGGAAGTTAAGTGAATACTTCCTTCTGCAGAAAGAAAGTAATGTGTGTTTGGAACAACATGAGCGTCAGAAAATGAGTGAACCGTCTCGTCAAATGGATTTTACATACATTTTTAAAACAAAGTCAAAACCAGGAAACTATCAACAATATTAAAAAGCAAAATTAAAGCAGACAGCACAACTGTCATTATGATGGTTTTATTGACATGACATGATGAGAAGTAAGCCCACCCAAGCCTCAGCAATGGTGGATAAATGTACTTTATTCACATCTCATACATATATTTGCATATATTCATATAAAATACAGAATATAGTAGACTGTCACCCAGACAATGACTGGGCCACAATTCCTTGTTTACTTTTGGCACCCTGACTGGCTTCCTGACTAGCTGTGTTCTGCAGTCTTACAAATATGATGCAGGATCCAATTGCGGCAGTTGGGACGTGCCAAATCTGAAAAAAAAAATGGTTCCCTTGTACGTTCCTCAGATCTCAGCATCACAAAACGGAGCAACAGTGTTTTCCGACACTTCGCCGACAGGGCAGTGGTGGGAATTTCACGGGAATTTCACATATGGTTTATGGTTTGTGATTCAGGGGGTCTTAAGACTGGGCGGGATGCCATATGCACACAAAAAAATCATAAAACATGTAGGAATGTTCCCACTTTTGAAGTTGGTGCAGCATATCTGTCACTATTACTTATTATCGACTCCTTATCAGGGCACTGACAAAGACGCCAAAGGAAGCGTCATCACCCTCTAGACAGACTGAGAACTCAAAGCATAAAAATGAATCTTGCATGTTTATCATCTGTGACCTCACGCTGTAACATTACCAGCACTGCCCTGAACTACACTGAGACGATCTAAAGCAATTTACAGAAAATCTCTGATGGAAAAAGTAAATAGTTTTCACTGACATGCCCCATCGAGAGCTTTAAAATGACTCAGATTGTCGGAATAACTGCATGAAAACTGTTAGAACACTACAATGAGAGACGTTTCCATCGCTGCCAATGTTAATACGAGTCTCTGTAAACATCCACCTTAACCGGTACAAGATATTATTTACCAAATGTCAACTTCACATTACATGCTTTATCTTAAAAACTGTCGTGCTCTAACTAAAAAAACAAAGACTGGGCAGACAACAGGTTATTCCCCACAAAACAGGATATAGATCATTACAACCAGTTTGAGAAAGCAGGGTATAAAATCAAATCTGATCTCCACTGAGTTTCGTCTCAAAGTCATTAGCACTTGTCTATATGAGTTGTAGCTATCATAAATCAGTATGTACAGATTAAGCGCCAAGACTTCAGATGTCAACATGCATAAATTGATTTCGTACTCAGCAGAAGACCGAAGCCGAAACCGGATTGTGTTATGCTTTTCTTGGAAAGTCATCTGAAATGTCCTCAAGGATTCTTTTTAATTATATATATATATATATATATATGACTAGTGCAATAACATTATTACATAATTTTTTTCCGTAATAAATATATGGCTGGTTATCCAAAAATAATCTTTACAGGGAGAGCCATGCTATTAAAAGGCACAACAATTTGAGTAGAAGCATACATGTACGTTTTCTATTACGGTTACTTGTTTGTACTGTTAGCGAGATCTTCCGACAGCGTCAAAGGACCAATGAATTTCTGTATTCGAATAAGTTGTTTTTTTGTTGTTTGTGGTGTACCGTTTTGTTTGACGTAACACTACTTGAGCTTGTTTTGATCACAAGTCTGACTGATGCATTTTAATAAATTTGCTTCTGGAATGGCAGAAAAATCAGATTTTTATTCTAAATCAAAATCTACAAGCTATAAAACTCTCATGACCATTGACAAAAGCGGAGTCGTCTATAAAATTAGCAGCCACCAGAATGACTTCAAAAACACTGCAACAGACTTTATAAAAAGCTGTAATGCGGAACTAAGTGCATTAATCGCGGGTGTACTGAAAAGACTTTAATATATGATATATAGCTTTAAAAAGTCATTCACGTAACAGCATCTATCAGATGAGGAGCTATAATGGTACTTACAAGGTTGTAGCTAGTATGAATGTAGGGTTTACTGTACACAAGCGATTAAGGATTGCAAGATATTTTTTAAGGTAGAGATGATTGTGTATTGTTCATCTCATTGGATATTTGATGCCATGCAGGTGTCATGTCATATTCAGAAAATAAATAAATTAAGTCCACACCACCAGTCTATAGTGATAATAAAAACAATTCACAAATTAGATGATACAATCTGAAAATGACTTTACTGATTCAAGCACTCAAAAAAAACAAAACTGAAAAGGCGTCTATTTGGACGCCCAGACCAAAAGAAAGAGAGAGAACAAGGATTAAGAAAGAAAGAAGGAGATGGACCAGAGCAGCTGGAGGTAGTCGATTCTGCTTTAACTCCTTTTCGATAGCCATCTGCTCTCAAGCAATAATATGGCTGCCCTCCTTCTGAACTGCGGATCCTGCGCTCGAAAAAATGCGCTTGGCTATTTGACATCTCCGGGTGAATCCAATGCCGTGTTGCTTTCATTCTGTTTTTCATCTAATTCCTCCTGCACAGTCTCCTTGCGGTCTCCGAGAGGAGAAGGAAGTGTTAAAGAGCATGAAGTGTGACTCTCAGAAGTTCTCAGAAGGAGCAACCGTATCTACCCCAATGGGTTCAGCAGTGGTTGATAAGAGGGCATCAGTTCTCAAAGAGCAGTTTCAGGCCTGTATGTGTCCTTCACAGCTAGAAGTTCAGTAAGAGAATCTTTCGGAGGTGGTGCTTGTTTGTTCCTGTGCCGTCTGAAGCAGTGACTGTAAAATTTGATACATCAGTAACAGATTGTGTTAAAGTAGGTTAAGTTAATACTATTTTAAGAACTCATTAAATCATTATTCACCTGCGTTGTTTAAGATGGGGCTGGATTTACACTGCCATGATAATATTTAATCTGTTTCTGTAAAAAAAAAATCAGCACATAAAACCACATATAGTGACATTTCATGTGATTTATATTTAGGCAGTGCCCAATCTGAAGTATAACTTAAGTATCCAAATATTTGAAGGGTCAATGAAAGTTTAAAAAACAGCACACTATGCAGATTTGACTGTTGCAAACATTACTTTTCAGATATCTCCACATCTAATGGGGGTACACTGGCTTCCTCTCCTGAGAAAAGGGCAGGACCTTCTTCTGGACTCCGTTCAGTTTGGGGGGCGTTTCTTCTAGATTTAATCTGCATCACAAACGGACAAAAAACAATCCCAATCAGAACATGAAGTGAAAATGCTGTGATCTTGAAGGCTCAGCAGGACAAGCCACAGCACGTACCTTCCACACCAACAAAAACACCACTGCGATGAACGGGATGGCGAGGAGCGACATGAGACTGCTCTCCACAACTTTCGAAAGGAATGCCCCTAGAGACAAATTAGACTGGTTTTATAATGGTTTAAAAATATGCACTTCTTTAGACAGTGACAGATAGCAAGATAACCTTTGATCCTTACAGAGTACATCTGTCTGTTATTACTAATTGACCTGACCTACATAGCTGGACAGTTTTCTTCAAATAAATGTTAAAGGAATGGATCAACCAAAATCAAATCAAAACTAAAATAAAGAATAAACAATAAAATAGAAATTCTGTCATGATTTACTCAACATCATCTTATTTGTGTCCTCGATAGATAAATGTCATTCCTTGTTTCCTCAATAGATAGTGTCTTCTTTAAACAAATGTTAAAGAAATAGATTACCTCAAATAAAATGAAAAATAAACTCAATTGTTTTGATGGTACACTATGGACTTTTTTTGTTAAAAATGAACTAAATTTAAATAATCTATAGTCTATACATCATTAATCCTTCTACCAAAACGTGTTTTTTACTATGCTAAGCCTATTATAAGTGTTTATACTTTAGGCCTGGCTTCATGCAGAGCCGAACCAAAACAATGTTTTTCCGCAAAATGCATGCAGTTTTGGTTTTTTAACCGCTATAGAGAGCCAAGAGTTGCAAAGTGCACCTTTAAAAAATTATATACAATTTCTGTCATCATTTACTCAACTCCATGTTGTTCCTGGATTCCCCCACAAAACATAAAAACGGCCTTATTCCCTATTCAATTTTATCATTTGGAAAATAGACGTATCTCTTCTTGTGTCCCAGGGAAGACAGAAAGTCATGTAGGTTTGGAACAACATGAGGATAAGTAAATGTTTTTTTTCTTCATTTCTGGATCAACTATCCCTTGGAAGCGTACAATAGTGATGACTGAAGACATTTATGTGATATCTCACCTTTTTCGGGGTCATCAGGCAAACCGTTACGTTTCTCTAGAGAAAGCCAGAAACAGAGAAGCATTAAAAGTCTCAGATAGAAACCGTTCATTGTTAGATGCTTAAAAAGTCGGACACAATCTCCTTTTCTCTCCGCCCCATGAAAGATCTGATCTGTCCGCTTTTAGAAAGAAAGAGCTTGCGCTTGGGAAGATCTGAAGATTGCTCTGTAATCAACATGGTGACAATTGGACTTCGATTCTGTTCTCCCTTTCATGCCGTTCACTAGGGAGCATCTCTTGGTTTTGAAACTCAGCTGAGACTCTGTCATAATAGGGCTGACAAAAACATGTTGCCTTCTCTTGTTTTGTCCAGCGGCTTCGTTTGAAAAGGCATGGAACACACACACACACACATACACCCACGCACACACGCAACATGCACAAAATTGCAACCAAAGCTGCCACAAGAGATATGATTTAAAAGCGGGTGTTAACATCTAAAACCTCAGTTGCAAATGGGCGGTCTTCCACAAACAACATTCTGCAGTTTCTCAATAGCTTCATTAAAAAGTGACACAGACAACACTCATACAAAGGCCTTAAAGACTGGTTATAACATGCGCCTCACCATTTGCACTACGTTGCACTGACGTTGCCGACACCGTTGTAGTTGTCGTTACTGTTGTTTTTGTGGAAGTGGGACATGGCGGGGGCTCGCAATCCTCGGCCTCTCTCGACGAATTGGCAGTGTTGAAAAAGTCCTCCACATATTCAAAATACTTTGCCGTAAGCCACATCTCCTCTACATAATGACACTCGAATTCAAGCATTGAATCCTCCTAAAGGTACAGAAAAACGTTTTACTTCCAAAAAATAAATGAAAAAATTGTTGGTTTTAAAGATAAAATTTTAAATAGAAATAATAAAAAAAAAAGATTCACAAAATGATTCATTGGTTACCAAAATGTTTTAATTTTTGGTTGCATTTTATTTTACAGTACAAGTACTTGTACTGGGTAATATAACTACATGGATTATACACCTAATTAAGGTTAGGTTTAGGGGTTGGTTCAGGGTTAGTACCAAGTTATTGCCCAGTTATTTTAATTACTATAATAAGCACATAGTATGTACATGGGGAACAGAACTGTAAAATAAAGTGCTACCAATTTTTTTTTAGAAACTATTGCTGAAAAGACAAATATATCAAAATAATAAAACATACAAGAAATTTCACCGTGTATACAAAATTGCTGAATGAAAAACAGTTGTTTATTGTTATCACTTGGTTAAGGTAACTTACCAAGCCATGTCCAATGTGATACCGCATCTCTTGCAGTATTTGGACAAAGGTGCCTATATTATCTTTATTGGAGGATATGTTCCCAAACTTCTGCGCCAGGCCTTTTAAGCTCACCTCCAAGTGAAATACATTTAGCTTCACCCAGCACATACCACTCTTGAAGAAAAAATGAAAGACATTAATTCATTATCACCCTGCTAGTTTTTATTGCTGTGAATGATTCAATGAAGATTGAATAACAACAACTCACCACTTCTTTAGGTATATAACGTACTGTAATCTTGTAGTCTTTTGGAATATTCTGTTTCTAATGGGAGAGAAATAAATCATAAAAAGCCAATTCTAAGAGCCAAAGACTACACTGCACATGGTCATTTGATCATCAATAAAGATGCAAATGGAAAATTTACTATTAAGTAACCACAATATAAACAAGGAATTACTGTAATTTGCTTTATAACCTTGGCTTAGGTATATAAATGAAAACCACAAACATATGTCACATATTTACTTTAAAAGATCTACATTTTAATCTCTGGTCATCAACCTTTCAGCAAATGGCACGCCAGTGATTTGGCATTATAAATATTTTGCTAAAGGAAAGTGAATACCATTAAACAACTCACAAGTTCTAACATAGCGATAAACTCAATAATACTTTCAACAGGCCAATGATTTGTGATGTTTCTAAAGAGGCTGTCTGCAGAAAAGCATTTTTTTTTATGTATACGACTCCATTATCATACTTTGAACCAGGGCCGTTTCTAGCCTTTTTGGCACCCTAGGCAAGATTCCTATTGACCCCCCCCTCCCTCCCTCCCTCCCTCCCTCCCTCCACTATCCTTCTAGGGGGGTTCGGGGGCATGCTCCCCCGCAAGAAAATTTTGTACATTTTAAGGTTAAATTAATGCATCAATCTGGTACTTTGAGAGCTAAAATTTAAGAGCTTCAACCCATGAACTGTGCACATTGAACAAAGAAAAACCATTGACTTGTACCTGGACACTAAAGAGGGCTCAAACATCTCATTAGTTATCATGATATAGAGTCTCAGTCTACATTACATTATCACTGGTGTTTATGATTTATATAAGTATTCCTATGACGTAAAATCCATATAGCCAATCATATGTAGGCTACTTTATAAATTAAAATGAATATTTCAAAAGTATAATTTACATTACACTATAGTATCGGAAAATTACAATACTTTTGTCCTCGTAATTTCTTCACTTGCAAGAAATAAACCCTTGAGCTTTTATTTTGGAGAAAAACACCAGATCACCATGCTGATCGCATGAGCAAAGTGCGCACTTTTCTTTAAATCATGCAGCACAAACAGAATGTCTAGGCTACTTAATTAAAGTCTTGTGCTGTTTTATAAAGGCACAAAGCCTTTTGATTTCGATTTTAATTCATTGACAAAATATAACGCTAGAGACCTTTATGTTAGGCTATAAATTTTACATCTCAAGTGTTGGGAAAAGGGAGAAGAGCGATTTCGGCAAAAGGCGGATTCGAACTCAGGTCGAACGCATCCAAAGCTACTTTCAAGCACCTCACGCCTTACGACCTATGCCACTGTAGATATATAGTAGTGGGCGTATTTTTGCTAAAAAAGACAGGCACTTAGTGCAAATATACGCTCCATTATCGGAAATGTAAAGAAAGAAGGATTTTTCTTCCACTCACTTGGGCAAAAATCTTTTGGTGTGGTGGGGGCTCTCAATGGCGCCCCCCAGCTGTTTGCGCCCTAGGCGACCGCCTAGTTTGCCTATGCCTAGAAACGGCCCTGCTTTGAACCATATGTCTGCAGCTTTCATTCCAACACACATGAAATAAATTTCAGCTCTTTTCCCTTGAGCATCGATAAATCAGCCTTTGCTGTTGTCTTTCAAAAAATAAGCTCAAAAAAAAAAGAAAAAAAGGAAAAACACGGCACTCGAGAGATAAGAATGTCCAAACTCTTACCAACAAAGAAATTTTCCTGATGTCATCTGTAATGGGATTTCCTATTTCACTGGAATAGGCAGCAACTGTAATGTACAGCAATAAATGGACACAGGTGCATATCCAAATCTGAAAAAACAAGAATTAAAAGATCAGTCTGAGACTAATAGATCATATCTGAAATCTTTTAATAATACAGATCTGTGTCCTAATTTGTAATCTCATTGTTTAGAGGAGTGTTAGGCAAAACGGAAAATGTTTTCACTGCTATTTTAAGAATATCCGGGTCAGGTTCTCTAGAATAAATGAGCGTTTTTGTCTAGCAAACTCTCCTTCCCTTCCGCCGCTATAAAGCTGGTTGTCCCATGGTGGCTTAGAGCTTAAAGCTTTTGCTCTACTCTTTCCAGACCATGCGATTTGAGCTTGTTGCATAACAAGAGGCAGATTTGCTCTTAACCCTGATTACAAGGGTGATCCCAGACAAACAATGCATGAGCCTTGTCAGGAGAAACGGGCCAGTAAAAGAAAGAGTTTCAGCTTTGCTCTGAGAGGGAGCAGACAGAGGTGAAGAGCAGAATCAGGCTGTTCAGCTGCGAGATGCTATGTAATGTATGTAATTGCACAATTACAAAATTGATGCTCTGCAATTACATATTTTCGAAAATTAGTTTGGTTTTGGGATCACGTGACCTGATCAAATGCATTTCTCAGGAGGCATTTACATTTTAAAAAAGTTCAAAAACAGCTAGAGCACAATGCAGGGGTCTTGTGTAAAGTGGATGAATCAAAAATGACCTTGTTTACTTTCTTAATTCATGTTTCTTGTCTTATTGTGAATGATTCATGCTATTCCAAAGTTAATTTTTACATTAACATGCAATAATTTTCCTCTGTAACAACTTTCCTTTTTAATGACATTACTAAGGCTGTGCAGGCTATTGGATAATGTTAACCAATTTAGCCAAACTAGCATTCTATTAAGCAGTTGTTTTAGCGAAATAACATTTTATTAGTCTTTTATTTAAGCAAGCAGTGTTCTAATATTTTATTTTTTAGCAAACTATCATTCAATTTAGCTGTTGTTTTTAGAAAAGTAGCATTCTGTTTAGCCGTTGTTTTAACAAACTAGCTTCTATTTGTCTTTTCTTTTTCTTTTTTAGCAAACTAGCATTCTATTTAGCCTTTGGTTTATCAAACTAACATTGTATTTAGCCATTGTTTTAGCAAACATTCGATTTGACTTTTTTTGTAGCAACTAGCATTCCATTTAGCCATTGTTTTAACAAACTAGCATTTCAATTTAGCCATTTTATTTTAGCAAACTAGCGATTAGTCTTTTTTATTTTGCAAACTAGCATTCTATTTAGCCTTTGTTTTAGCAAACTAACATCGTATTTAGCCATTTAGACAAAGATTCTATTTTTCTTTTGTTAGCAAACTAGCATTCTATTTAGCTGTTGTTTTAACAAACTAGCATTCTATTTGTCTTATTTATAGCAAAAGAATAGCATTCTATTTAATAGTTGTTTTATCAAACTAACAATCTATTTAGCCATTGTTTTTTAACATTTCATTGTCTTTTTTTTAACAAACTAGCATTCCATTTAGCTCATGTTTAATCAAACTAACATTCTATTTAGCCTTTTTTAAGAAAACTATCATTTTATTTAGTAATAGTTTTAGCAAACTAACATTTCAGTTAGCTGTTGTTTTACGTAAACGTACGTAATGTATACTTTTCATTGTTCAAAATAAAATAAAATAAAATCCACCTCTACACTTTTTCTCATTAGATATCCTGATTCCTTCCTGATTGCAAAAGTATATTAAATATAAGAAAATTTACCTAGTCTACCTCACTAACACTAGATAACAAGTTTAAACTATCTCCAATTCCATGCTACCAGTTTTTTCTTGAAGAGCATCTTTGGAAGGTCTCAGCTGTTGACATGAAAAGTAAATAATTCCTACCTACAGCAATAAGGAAGAACCTTGTTTCATCACTGATTACATCATGGCATCAATGATTCACATTAAACTGATATACATTCATACTGTTAGGCAGGTCATAGGCTTTTTAAGCAAATCTAAAAATGTATAAGATGAAAATGATGCAATAATCGTAAGTTTCTATTCAAAGACAAAAATATATCTCCTTTCCAACTAACTCTCCTTATACCTGGTTAAATAGGGCATGTTTATTTGCATCGAACTATAAATAAGACTAACCATATGTAAATGCTTAGGTCTTGCTTTGAATTATTGGACTGCAAACCAAGTAAACAAAGCTAGTACACAGCATCTGGAATTTAGTACGCACTCGAACAAGCAGTTTATCTGTAGCAAGTCTTTCAGACAGCATCATCGGAGACTGTAAAGGGCTCTTGCGTGTCGTGAACCAGATGAGGAGGATTTGTTGAAATTTGGTGACTGAAGCAACATATGGAAGCCCAGATGTTTTATTGGTTAAATCATCCAATATTTGACTTCCTCCAAGATTTTAAAGAGCCTTCATTGAAAGAACTACGATTTGAGCAAGTACTTTGGACACAACAACAAATCCTCGTCTGTCTCCCATTTAAATGCGAACCATTCAAACTCATTTGTGCTCAAATTCAACACCGACTGTCATAAATCAATATAGTGTAAGCAAAGTGAACTGCTGAGAGGATCAACTGAACAACATGTAAAATATAACAGATAAAAATTATTCCAAGATAAAAAAAATTCATTACAAAGAGCTCAGTGTATGAAAAAAAATATTTTATCCAAAATAGGGTTATTCTATAAGTAGCTTATAGACAAAATAAAAAGTATTAGGCCTATTTCTCACAATGTGACTCTATTTATCCCAGTTGCAAATTCTCATAATTGTAATATTATATCTCACAATGTGACTTTGGATTGTGACTCTATATACTGCAATTGCAACTTTCCCCTTAATTACTTTGTATCCAGCAACGTGACTTTATATCTCACAACTTAATTGCGACTTTGTTTCTTGTAATTGTGACTTTATTTCACAATGTGACTCTTTTGCAACTTTTTTCTTTATAATTGCAAAAGTATACAACATGACTTTATATCTCAATTTAATTTTTGTTTTTCATAATTGTAAAGTGACAATTGAAAGATGCAGTCACATTGTGAAATCGGACACTATATTGCAATTGCATTTTCCACCTTATAATAGATGCGTCATATCCTGCAATGTGACTGCAATGTGACTCACAAGTGCGCATTTCTTTTAAACTCTTGGTCTAAACCAACAGGCTTTTGATAGGATATAGTACAGACCCCTGCATTATAAACAAAGAAATCTTGAAAGTGTTAGCTACAACACATTAAATGAAAGAGGTGACTTTCACTTAGCTGGACAAAGGAGAACAATATCTCATTATGGCTGACCATGAGCTGATATAAACACCAGGGCAGTGACAAAAAAGAGCAACAACTCAACCCTTCCTTTTGAACATCATGGTATAGTAACTCTTTCGGCTAGAGAATAAGATAATCACCAGAGTCATGCTGACCAGACACTTTGATCGCAAGGGTTTATTAACTTTGCAAGCTCCACAGACGTACAAGCTCATTCTGAACAATGTACCATTCACTACATAATCTTATTAGTGAGAACAGAGCCCAGTGTAACACATGGTGCCCAGAAAAATGTCTAGTCACCATCTATCTTCCTTCTTTTCATCTTTTCACAGTCATTACTTATATATCTCATGGTGTACATCAGTCTAACACTTCAAATACAAGCAGAATCCCAATGACTGATATCAGCTAGCTGCGAATTAGCAATGCCACAAATGCTAACAATTCATGCTACAAGGAAAAAGATGAAAGATTCTGAACATACAGTCTCTTAATTTTGATTAAAAAAGTGACCAGATGTGAGTCCGGAAGCCAGCTTTGTAAAACCATGTGATCAACTTACGCAGGCCAGAATAGCAAGAGGACAAACATCAGTGGCCGGAAAACTAGCATAATCGTTTCAGCCTCTGTTGAATAGTCAGCGACCAGTATCCACTCAAAAACTACTCAAATCAAATTTGCTTCAACAAATTGCACTCAGACTGCCTGTGTCCATTCAGGTGCACTTTACAAACCTCTGGCTAACCGAATAAACACTAGCTAAAGATGCTATCACATGTCCCAAAGAATATATGTGCTTTCTCATGTTGCCAAGACAGAAGAATGTCAAATTCTTCCTCACCACCCATGACTCTACACTTCTGTGCTTCGTATTATTATTTTTTCAATGGGGTTAGTCAGTTAAGTCAAAGTCATTGGGTGCTGCTAAACATCTTAAACCAAATGAAACAATTGGAAAAGACATAGCAGATTTACACTAGCTGGGGCAGCATCAATTGCACTGTCCCCTTATGAGTGTTTAAATAGAGTGCAGCAGGCCACAGGAGTCCAATGAAATGTGATCTGCCTATTTGATAGCTAATTTAGAGGGACTCTATGACTGGGTGGGAGCAAAAATAACAATAGCCTGGGCAATAGCCTGTCCTGGAGGGAGGAGGCCTTGTTCAGGAACTAACCAAGAAATGTAGTTATGCTAATGGAACCCACCCAAAGCTTTGAGGAGAACACTGAGAAAATCAGTTCTAAGAGAAAAGAAATGCAACGATATTAACGCGAAATTACTTTTTATTTGAACCATGAAATGACGCTAATTGAGCCATGGCATTGGGGTAAAGCTGCTTGGGGTATACCAATTTCTGCTGTAAAACAACAGACAAATGGAACACATAATACAGAAATAATAAAAAATTATGAGGATCATATCATATGCTCGGAGTTTAATTTTCTTGACATTCAGTTCACAAAGTGTGCCAATGAAAGCAAGAGATTTATTTGCCGGTCCAGTGATTTCATTTCTATCATTGGGTTCAATTCACTTTAAAGAGTCCATTATACAATTAAGCTCTTTCCAAACACGGATGAAGTTTCACCCTTTATTGTAAATGGCCATCCGCTATTGAAAACCTTTTTATTTGGACTAGGCTTAGCCAGTGTCAAAGCCAGGTAAATATAAGGACTAAAAGGATATGGAAACAAAGTAAATAGGTGAACAGCCTTCATGGAATGGCTGCAATGATGTTGGCGATAATGCTCCTTTAAATTTGGGTTCAACACACAACACAAATGGTAATTTATGATACTTCTTCTTCTTATTTCAAACCACATATTTATGTATTAACTTATTAATGTGCCATTTTTTTTTTTTTTGTCTGAACACTGACTTATTGTGTGTTTGGATTAGTGGTTAATTTAGTGCCTAGTGGACTTCCGATTCTTACTTTACACAATATAAAAACCTTCCCTTCATCAGTGATGTTTACAGTCGATTCATCTGATATGACAAAATCAGATTTACGGTCCATAAACTTTCTTAAACGTAGACACAACAACAACACAGTCTCGTTCATCTACAGCCCAAGCAAAATTACTTAACTGCATCACAAAAACATTTCTAGCAAAATCAAGAAAATCTGTTGTTACCAAGATCCTTCCACCATATACCCCAAAATGCCCATCAATAATAACTCTTTATTAAACATTGTCTTCACATGTTATAGTGCTATTGCTGCAGTTAAAAAATAAATAAAATAAAATAAAATAACATTATATACGTTACAGTGATTTTAGGGAGGAAAATGGCTTATTGCTTTAGTAGACACTCTAAAAACTAATTCAGAGGACCTTTAGTCATTACTTAAATATATATATTGTTGTGAAATAAAAAATCAAGTTCTGAGATACTGTTAGACTTTTTACTTGTAATTGTTATTTTATTGAGCTGGGATGACACACAAATTATGCCTATTGATTAAACATACTATCATGACTTGTCAGAGTTTAACATTTTCAGTTGATCAAAAATTAATTTAATTTTAAGTTCTGTTAATGTAAAAAAACAATTTGATGACGTGTAAACGGTCCACAGTTACCGTGTGTGCATGTTTAAGGCCAGACGAGTGTGGCCACAGCTGAAACTCGCTGAAGCGTAATGTGGTGAATGGTAAGTAATTTTATGCTTACACATATTCGCATTCGCTCAGGATTCTGTTGGTGATAGCCTACTGTAACCGAATACCGAAATCTGGAAGTCCTTACTCTGAAATTTGAGCAGTGTTGATAGTAGGCTATACGTTAGTCTGTGTGCCGAGGTAAAGTTGGCTATTAGCTACGCTATTTGTTCAGATACTTTGCTCAAAACAAGTCGGTGTTATGTAGGGCCCTATGAATTCCGTTTTAGTTTTCCGAATTTTGTTTTTATTGTTTACAATTGTGACAGGCGCCCGCGCATTTTACTGAGAGAACGAGCAGAGAAAGAGAGAGCGAGAGAGACCCTCCTCCGGCCGCGCGCGCGCGCTCTCTCACAGTCTTCAAACTGTCTTGTTCTCCCTCCCTTCCTCGCGCATATTAACGTTAATCAAAACTGATATTACCATCAAAATCAATAGAGAATTGACACGATGGTAATAGGTCGGAAGACCGAAGTTTCACGTGAAGCATTCAGAGATTTTTTCCCCTTAGCTACCGCTGGGTGTTAATTGTACTAAAATAACGTTGCCTTATCTTCTCTGAAAAGCGTTCCGCACATTCAGCTGACATAAACCACACTTTAAATAAACAAACGAAACCTATCCAGTGATGAAATGTTTTCTGTGTTCCTGTCCAATGACAGTGTAGTGACCATACATTTCAATTGAATGTTTGATTTGAAGTGATAAGTCGGCTATTGATTTCTAAGAAAATGTATGCT
The DNA here is from genome assembly GCF_964197995.2 of Scardinius erythrophthalmus. Taxonomy (NCBI): domain Eukaryota; kingdom Metazoa; phylum Chordata; class Actinopteri; order Cypriniformes; family Leuciscidae; genus Scardinius; species Scardinius erythrophthalmus. The sequence continues at coordinate 13,958,931 of NC_138244.1, forward strand.
TTACGTTGTATTAGAAAGGACATGGTAATACAGTTCATTTAAATATTTTGAAAGGGAAATATATTAAAAGATGAATGTTACATGTATGTTTAAAAGAGTAATCAACTTCAAATAAAAACAAAAGGGCTCAACTTAACTCTTGCAGAGATCAACTTAATTATTAAGTTCATGTTACTTAGAAATGTGTTTTATTGTGGCCAAAAAAACTGCTTCACCTAACTTAAAACATTATGTTGGATCAACTTAATTACTTGCATTCATGTTGAAAATTATTAAGTTCGTGTTACTTAGAAATGCGTTTTATTGTGGCCAAAAAAAGTAATTATCCGTACTCAAAACATCGCTTTGAATTAATGTAATTCTGCCAGCAGTCTTAACATAAAAATTCTAGTGGAAAACGTTAACATATTTTTTTTTGTTGACCCAATGTTTTATTTTTTAGAGTGTACATGAAGTAGGAGAGAGGCCGCACTATGCATATATATACTTTTATTTGCACAGACGCGTTTGTGCAAATAAAAATAAAAGTATATATATGCATGGTGCGGCATACAGTATATGCATTGAGTGAAGCCTGCTCATATCCTCACTTATTTAGTAGACTACAACAATCATTTCAAATAATTATTCAATAAATGGTTATCTACAACATTTGATTTGAATTAGAAGTATTTAAATTATGGGAAAAGACAACGATATATGATAGCCAATTTATGAGAGAATTGATGGACAACACATCCCATAAAGCACTGCAAATAATGCAGGCCATCTGTGTGTTTTTAAATATATTTTCAGAACACATTACCTAGTATTTATTGCAGTAATGCTGCAACATCCCATATTAACTAACATATGGTAGACTTATTACTTATAACATATTACTAAGACTTTTGCACAGTAACAGGACCTCCCAGGGATTTGCTAACTAAATATGCTTTTTTAAATAAGTTGAAATTACTAAATTAAAAAAAGTACTTATGACTTATACTCAAGCATATGCCATTGCTAAAAGAAATCTTGTTGTTCGTGCTAGCCGTGTCTTGTTATGCAACAAAAAGATTTGTTGTCATTAAAACCAGTTTTAAAGATTATGAATGGAATTATTGCTATGGTATGCTATGCTAAACAACAGAAGTTACGCCAACAATACTGAGTAGCTCATTTCATTTGCAATGAGGTGCTAATATACCGTTTTCCATGTCTAATTTCAGAGGTTAAACACACAAATCACATTTGTACATATAATACAGTCCATACTCAAGAATGTTAACAGTCAAAATACCTGCACATTTAAAACATTTTCTACAATGGAGTCTTCCAGGAAGAAGCACTGGTGTAGTGTGTGCTTCATGTGGACGTGTGAAGAACATACCAGACAGAAATCTGGTATTAGTTACTCAAGAAGAAGGAAATTCAATAATGCAAAATTCACAATCTTCACCTCCTTCAAGATAGCTAGTTTTCGATGCATAGCATACTTCCTCATAGTCACATTGCAAACTGTCACTTACTTTTGCCTTTGGGCTTGGCACATGATCGAAGGTGTTTGCTTTCATGCTAGATGTTGCTTTCATGCTAGATGTTGCACATAATTGTGCACAAGTTTTGGCAAAGGGGCCGATATATGTCAAGGGTGATGGAAAAAAAATGAGTTCAACGATTATTCACATACTAGGTTAGGTTTTTTAAATGCAGCCACAGAATACTGTACACTGAAACGGAGCTGCACACACTTTCCTCATACACCGAATTCTTTCTAATAGAATAACCACAAGATGAAATGTCTCAATCTTGATCAGAAATCAAAACTGTCACGTGTACAATATGAGAGAGCTTCCCTGTGATTATGTTTGCCAATGATTAACTTTATTTTGTGTAATAATTTTACAAGTGATAATGGCAACAAGAAAGCAATGATATTCAAATATAGTGGCACACTCTTAAAAATAAAGTTTCTAAAGGGGGGTTTCGCAGAGATGCCAAAGAACCAACATTTTGGTTTCCCTTAAAGAACCTTAAAGGTTCTTGAAAGAACTTTTTTTTTTGAAAAAGAAGAAGAACCTTTTAATAATCTAAAACTTTTTCCACTATAATGAACATTTTGTGCAATCGAAAGGATCCATGGATGCTAACCGTTCTTCAATTAAAAAAAAAGAACCTTTATTTTTACGAGTGCAAATGAAAACTGCTGAAGTTGAAATGAATTATGTATATGGTAAAACTGCCTTACTCCCAGAAAGAGGTAATGCAAATTCAAAGCATGGCAAAGGCGCAAGGAGAATGACTTCTGTCTGCTATTCATACATCACTATAGATTAAGCCGCCTTGATGTGAGAGTAAAAATATCCTTACAGCATGGCAAATGTTTTTCAGGTGAATGCTCATAATGTACAGTAGGCTAAATAAAAGACAAGCGCAAAGCTTGACATAGTTCACTTCAAAGAAAGGAGGGAAAGCGTTGATGCTGGTAGACATGCATGATGCATTTCGACTAAATATCCCCCACAGTCAATGAAAACCATTTCCACTGGCTTAGTTCCCACTGTACAACATGTCTAAGACAGCGAGTAACGTATCAGGAAAATCTAGTTTTCACCAAATATGTTAATGTATAGCACCTGTGTAGGCCTATGTCTAAAGGTCGTTCCGTTTTATCATAGTTATTTTGCTCTTATCTCTTTATATCTGTCGCTCATTTTGTCATGTTTTAACTGTCATATTATTCAGATAAGCTATTTCATCAAGAGGACACCACATATAGTCGAGGACATAATATAGCCAACTGAACGTCAATAAAAAGCTGATTTCTTTTTTTCAGGGCGAACGTTTGATAAGATCGCACCATTGTAAAACAGTTTATCCCAATGAAATCGAAAACTTAAGCTTATTTCCTGCCTTAAATGTTTCAAACAATTTGAAGGTGATCATTTAATTGCACTTTCGACCAATCGACCAAACTCTGAAAATTCATAGGCTATTGAGTAGAAATGACTAAATAACGTTAGATTGTGGCAATTAAATGCGGACTTAAAATTCGATGCAAGACGAAGACTATCGCTTTAATGTGTTGTAATATAAACATGCAGTTGTGTTCATTTACATTTCCTCCAGTTATCTTCTGCAGACAGCGCAGTTTTGCAAGCGCAACGGAGCGAAAAACAAATGCAAATCACATGTGATTCACGCCAAATTACTCGCGTTAAAGCAAAAGCCGTTCACTTACGTTTGACTTCTTCATATGGAACGAGAGGAGTAACTCCAATGTCAGCGAAACCCTATTTTATCTTACTTCGGCGGGCAGGGAAAGGGTTTTCTTCATCCCAAAGGTACATATCCAAAATCATCATAAAGTAGAATCCAAGTCGGGAGGGAAAGAAAGTCACCTAAATCTGCGTAATGATGGTAAGTATCCAGGTAGACGCTTCATACCGCACGATGGAGAACGGAAGGCTGCGGAAAGAATCAAGAGTTTTTTTTCCCAAGAGCAAAGCCTTTTTATCGTGTGACTTCTGCGCACTCCCGCCCACCCCAGTTTCTCTCGGTCGTCTACTGCCCTGGGTCTCACTCAATCGATTTCACAATCACCATACAAACGTCCAGTTGAGATTTATTTAAACGGAGATGTTTTCCTGCTAATTTTCACAGGATGGGGTCAATTGTTTATGGCTCGTCGTGACAGCAATTAGTTTGTAAGATGTTTTGTAGCTAGTCTCTGGCGCTGGAGTGATTTAGCCCTGAGGCGTAGGCTAATAGAAATGTGTTTTTTGGTATCTTTCTGGAAAACGTTCCATCACGGGAGCGTTTTTACGGCATCATATTATTCCTGTGCTTGCGATATATCAAAACGTCTTAACCTAGACGATGAAGAGCAAAACAAACGGCTAAATTAGATTTTGTAATTGAAAATGTAAGAAATGTTTTCAAAGTTTGAATAAAAAGACCATTCAAAGTTTCGCCAACGGAAAAGCATGGAGTGTAAACTAGCAGCGAAGTGATTTTGTTGGTTTCATACTGCACTATTTGAAGTTTATGTGCAAATCTCATGTGCTCAAATCACACGTGTTTCACTTGTCTGTGTTATAGATGGTCAAATGTGACAGACGTGTGCTAACACTGAGGTAAACAGTGACATCTACAGCAGTAGTACAGTATTCTGGCTAACTTTTTTTTTTTTTTAAACTAACCCTATTCCAAAGTCTTAAAAAAAAAATAAAAAAAATAAAATAAATATATATATATATATATATATATATATATATATATATATATATATATATATATATATATATATATATATATATATATGTTTTTTTAGTTATTTTAAAGAAAGTTATTTGAAGGCTAATATTTCCTGTAATTAGAGGCAAAGCTTACTATATTAGTTGAACTTGATAAATACAAATACATTTAAAATGATTGATTTCTTTTTCTAACATTTAAACTTAGACCACATTATTAGATTACCCTTTGACTTTATGATTGAATACACATAAATGCCAGCTTAATGATTTTTATCATAACCCATAATTATTATAATATACTTCATCACAAAATGAATTCTACCTGCAGTTTAGCAAATACGCTTTGAAATACAAAAAAAACTTGTCACTTTTCTCATGTGAATCTCAGCTCAGGGTTCTAGATAGATAGACAGATGAGGAGGTGACAGCTTATCCACTGACCCATCTTACCCCATCCTGCCCTACCACACAATGAGAGCACCCCGAATGCTTTATTTGAATTGTATTCTCTAAACTTAAAATAATAAAACTTAATAGCTGAACATTCAAGATGACATACATACAGTGGGCAACTTTTAAATATACTGTTAATACACTTTACTAGAATGATATAGCAAGCATAAAACACAGGCTTCGCTTGATATCTGGTGTACAGTCTACTGTAAAGTTTCAATGTGGATTGCAAGTTCAGAATGTAACACCTTCAATTCATAATTCATAAATGATTTGTCAATATAGATATGAAAGTGCCCCATAAATAACTTCACCTAAGGCATTTGTATTATTATTATTATGTCTCACTTGTTTCATGGATTTGTCAGTGGAAGAATCACCTCTTGTATAAGTATAACAATGCACAATTGTATGTCGCTATATATTTAAAAAGTATTTATCATTATTTGTGTTTAGTATTAGTGCAGAAATCTCCACAATATTATATTTACAGTATTATTTGCACATAAGAATAATATTCAATTCAGTTTTTTGAGGACATTTACTGAAAACTACTTTGTTTACAAAAATCTCCATTTCCGTTTTCATTCCAGTGGGATATTCTTCAAAGCTTGTCTGATGATAAATATTTATTTTAGAAAAAAAGTTGTTTCAGTTGAGCAAAACAAAACTGGCACATCTTACCCCACTCTCCTCTACTGCAGGGCAACATTTCTCTGCGTTTATTTGTTCCGTTTCTTACAGAACAGTGTTCAGTGTCGACCTTTAACTAATCTCTTGCACTCTCCAACAAGTGTTGTTTTATGGGTATGTCCGCTCTATGAACTAATGCGCTGTCATTCCTCTGATAATGGTTTCATCTATTATTACAGCTTTTTCCTCTTTCTCCTGCTCTCACCAGGTTGTCACAAGTTTCACTTCTTTTCCCCTTGTGCATCTGTGCATGAGTGATAACTTAATGGTCTTTTATTTTCTGTTGCCTGTTTTTCTTGATATTGATGTGTAACTTAAGATCAGACAGAGGGATAATTTTTCACTTCCATGACAGACACTAATTTAATCAAGCCGCTGTAATCTTCCAATTTCATTTCCCTCAACACTCAAAATGCATCACTTCATCACTTCATCATTTGTCCCTCTAGAGCTCACGCATTACCAAGAAAACACAGGGGCTTTCAGACTCTTCAGAGACTTATTTTAACCCTCCAGGCTTATGATGACTGTCTATTCAAAAATGTATGTTTCCCATCAGCCCTTGCTGAGCCCCTAGAACACGTGAAGGGAATTTTTCAGAGATTAAGAGGACATGTTTGTTGTAGGGTCAGAAACATTGCAGAAAACAGTTACAGTCTGTTTGTTACAGAATACTAGGCCTATATTCTGTAACAAATGTATTATATATATATATATATATATATATATATATATATATATATATATATTCAATTTTTTATATATTTATATATATTTATTTGATATATTTAGAGATAAATATATATATATATATATATATATATATATATATATATATATATATATATTATGATAACAAGAAGTAATTAGGTTTTTTTATTGTTTTTTTTATCATATTCCATTCATTAAAGGGCACCTATTATGCAAAATTCACTTTTACATGGTGTTTGAACATAAATGTGTGTTGGCAGTGTGTGAGCAAAACCACCCTAGAATGATAAAAATCCACCCAGTGTTTTTTTTTTACAATCTCAATAAATCATAAGCACTGTCTCAGAATGAGCTGTTCTCAGATTCGGTGCAATGTGACGTAGAATTGCGCAAGCCCCTCCCACGACTGTTGAGTGACACTTCAGTTTGAGCATAGACCCGCCCTGAGTGAGCTGGACACAAGAGTCCGCCATTGTTCGACGCTTGAGCAACTGTAGACAAGAATGTCTCCTAAGCGATTGAGGTGTGTTGTTGATGGATGTAAGAATGAACATAGCAGTCTTCATTTACTCCTGTTGTTACTCAAGGATGGATCTGTACTGTTTGTGATCAAGCTTACGGTCTTCAGAGCGTCAGGACTAACGTTACTGGACACGGAAGAAATGAAAGTGCGAGCGCGCTCTTTATGACAGCTCTTCGAGTCATTTTACGGATATAAGGTTTACCAGTTTATTTAGCACCCACTGAAAAGGTGTGTATATTTGTTTACTGTTGGTTGCAACAAGTGTTTTGTGTACTTAGCTGTGTATGTTGTTGATAATGAAAGGGAGAGAGAGAGAGAGAGAGAGAGAGAGAGAGAGAGAGTTTATGAATAAGACTTTAATGCGCACTTCTTATACTATGTTTATTCAGCTCTTACAGAGATTCTCTGGAGTAAAACTAACGCTTCATCTTTTGTGTGATGTACAATAAACTTCATTTATATATATATTTTGGTCATCATTCGGACGGGGTTTGCTACAGCAGGCTTGTATTAGTGGATAAAAGCAGATGACAAATAAGTTATAACCATAATTAAACTAAACTATACCTGTTCTATGTCCATACAGCATATATTCTCTGGCTCTGTGGGCATTATTGTCCGACTCCGAGTCGAAATGAACACCACAACTGAGAGTTTCTGTTCTGATATTATCAGATGAGATTGTCCTGACTGAAGCGCGAGCTCGTGAGGCTCCGCCCCCAGTGCCGGCAGCAGCAGTTAATTTGCATTTAAAGGGCACACACTAAAACAGCGTTTTTCTGAGCCCCAAAAAATTACAATTTAAACATGCTGTAAAAAATGATCTGTTGGGTATTTTGAGCTAAAAATTCACATACATACTCTGGGGACATCAGAGACTTATTTTACATCTTGTGAAAAGAGTCATAATAGGTGCCCTTTAAGCTAAGCTAAGCTAGCGCCGACCCTGTCAAACTAAAACAATGCATGCATTGAGACAAAAATGCATTTGCCCACCTATCTAAATGTGGGAAAGAAGGTGAATAAGCCCTATTTCAAAAAACGGTGGAGTGTTCTTTTAAATTCATTTAGTTATTCCTGATAGATAAAGTTTTGTCAGGTTGACTACATTTATTTTTTGCCCTGCCTAAAATCGCCAACACTATCATTTTAGTTAATTTGATTCTAAATATTAATTTAACTCTATTAATTTACTCTGTTATTTCCAATGATAGGAGCTACTAGTGTTCAGTTTAATTAAAAAAAACTGTCACAGAATAATATTGAATATTACTTGTGCAGGTCTGCAAAAGAGGTTTAATGCATATATAGAATATACTGAGGCCCACAGCCCTAAGCTAAACACAGTCGCCACTCTTCTGCATAATGGTAACCATGAAAAACATTTAAAAACATTACAGAAAGTCCTCTAAGTAGAGCTCGACCGATATATCGGCCGGCCGATATTATCGGCCGATATTAGGCATTTTCCAAACTATCGGTATCGGCATTTATATTGGCCGATAAATGAATATTTAAAAAATAAAATAAAAGCGGACGAAACACCCTTCAACCATGTTATGAGTGTTGACGCTGCATAGTTTGTCCACCAGAAGGCACTATACAAGGAAGATCGCTAACATCAATGAGCTTGGAAATCACAACAAACTTATTCTGCCTAAATAAAGTAATGATTACTGTATTTATAACTAGCATATCTGTAGTTCCAGTCTCTGCATTGTAAAATGTAAGTTAGGCACGCGAGGAGTGAACATTTAGACATAGAGAAAAAGTATCAAACATAGCCTGTGCATAAAAGTTAGCTTTTCTTTTACACATGTGTGAAATCCAAGTGTGCGTTGCTGACTTCGTTTAGCCGCATCATTAACGAGTCACATAATGTATTTAGTGCATCACTAAGTAGTAGATTTTAGAAGGCAGGCAGCAAATGATGATTGAAAATGGTTTGTTGTAGCTTGATGGAATAGATGGATAGAATTAAAAGAGTGCAGGTAAAGGGATAAGCAAGTCGACATTGTAATTATAAGGTAGCTTATAACATTGACATTTGGCAGACGACTTACATTGCATTTCAAGGTACACATTTACAATCTTATCAGTTGTTCACACACACACACACACACACACACACACACACACACACACACACACACACACACACACACACACACACACACACACACACACACACACACACACACACTCACACACACACACACACATTATTACATAATTGAATTATTACTGTCAATATTAATAATAATAGTTGACTTTTTTTGATCAAAGGACTTTAAGTTTCATATCTTAAGTTTGTATTTTTATACATTATATTTATCAGAACTTTAATATATTCTGTTCTGTTGTTCTGTTATGGAAATCTGTTGATGTTTTGTTACGCGTTTCTGGATTTTTAAAAAATATATATATATCGGCCGATATATCGGAATATTGGATTTTTAAATCACCAAATATTTGTATCGGTATCGGCCTTAAAAATCCTTTATCGGTCTGGCTCTACCTTTAAGTTTCTAACATTAGTGAATATTAAACTCTAACATTAACTAACAACATCAGAAAAACCGATCTAATGCAGTTCTAATGCAGTCCCTTGCAAAGCATGCTGGGAACTACAGATCCACTGCCCAGTTAGTTGTCAACAAAAATGATTCATGTAGTTTTCACACAAATTAATTAAGTAAACTTCTGTTTTAAATATATTAGGTTGATTGAACACAATTAAATTAAGTTGTGACAAAATATTAAACAATTGTGTTACTTTTGCTTATTTTAATTAATTAAATTTAACAAGAGGCAAAAATTAATTTTTTGAGTGTATGCTCACCAAGGCTGCATTTATTTGATTAAAAATACAAACAAAAACAGTAATATTGTGAAATAATATTCCAATTTTAAATTACTGTTTTCTATTTGAATATATTTTAAAATATAATTTCATTCATGTGACACTGAAGACTGGAGTAATGATGCTGAAAATTCAGCTTTGCATACACAGGAATAAAATACATTTTCAAATATTTTCAAATAGAAAACAGTTATTTTAAATAGTCATAATATTTGTCAAAACATATAATATAATAATAAAAAAAATCATTTATTTTGAAGATATGTATCACAAATATTTAACCAAGTATTTTTGGAGATAAATGCTGCCACTATTTTTGAGACCAAAGCCTCTCTTAAGCTACTGTTCCCAGTAATACATCAGATTGTACTGCTATAAGCAATACCACATGTTGGGGGGCTTGAGCAGGGTGTTCCCAAAGAGGAGGAGAGCGCAGAAAGACAAGTTGGTATGCACAGCATAGCTATCAGAACACAAGTGTAATTGTGAACAAGGTCTAAATGTGCTCCCCGTCAATAAGAGAGATATTTCATTAAAAATGATTTACTGGAGCCCACCCAAATAACTATCCATCTTCAATAGTCTGCTCCCAGGGCATTTGCAATGTCATTTGGTGCACTGTTTCAGCTTAAAATATTGGGTCAAGAACTGAAATTCTTATATATACGAGGCATAACAAACGTCAGAACAACATTCCTTATTCAAGTCAAGAAATACAAGAGAAAAATCCAGACAACGGCAACATTGTCACCTCCTAGAATATTTCCCCTCATCTTTCCTTGAAAAAGAGGTCACACTGATTGAGAAAACCAGCCACTTTCACTCATTTATGAGCAAAGCAGAGAAAAGCAACCTCCCCAACATCACCAAAACAGCCGTTTTTCTTGGTTCGTTCTGGCTTATTGCCTTACCTTAATTTGTTAAACTGTTTATTTTGTTGTTCTCAATTTAAAACACATTGGACAGTGGCGAGGCTGATAAGCCTTGGTTCACATGATCCAAAAAACAAAACAAAAAACATCACAAATGCTGAACTTGATTTGTGTGAAGACTTCCCCATCCAGATAATGCATGGCACCAGCATAAACCACTGATCATAAACTACTTTAATGGCTCTGTCCCAAGAGAAAAAGACTTATAGCTGTCAGATAGCACATTTGGGATGGTTTAGTCACAAGTAAGTAGGCTACTAGAAACTTGCTGGTTGCTGTCAAGGCAATAAAACACACTAGTACAGTTTTTATGCAGCATATTGTCACAATAAACATTTTTGCCATTTTTGAACATAATTGCCATTATGTAGGCTAATTATGTAATTGCCAAATTATTTTTTAAATAATTATGAAATAAAAATGGCAAATTCTTGTTTTTTATAGAATAATATTGCAATATTTATAATAAAAAAACCTTTTATTAACCTTGTAATCTTTAACTAAAGTAACTTTCCTCCCCTCCTTCTTTCAGCGACATCTCTTCTCTTCTCCGATGGCGTGTTTACTAGCGTGACGGCGGGACAAGCTGTCACTCACATGAGATCGACCAATGTCCCCATTGAGTGTGTATGTGAAGTTTTAGCTCAAAATACCCCACAGATATTTTTATATAGCATGTTAAAATTGTCACTTTTTGAGGGTGAGCAAAAATGCACCGTTTTGTGTCTGTTCCTTTAAATGCAAATGAGCTGATGCTCCGGGCACAGGGGGCGGAGATACAACAACTTTTACCACATGCACTGGAAATTTAAAAAACTTTTAGCCTTTTATGTGTAGTGATCTTCTAGTCATTGATTATCATATTCTGTCTTGATAATCTATAAATTGTGTTCAGGGGCGGGGTTTATGTAAATTCTTGACATCACTAACCCTGGAGGAATGTCGTGTAGTCCCTACCAGCTGTTTGTTAGTCTTTAAAAAGCAGTTTCTATAAAATAAAATATCTCCCTTTGCTTTGAACTTTGAGCATTTGTAACTTTGCAGATGATGTTAATGCTCAAACAGCAACATTACACACTAGCTAAAGTTAAAAAAGTGAAATCATAATCAACCACCCCTTTAATTCAAATCATGTGACTCTAGAATTACAGTCATGTCTAAACATTACATCTCAAAAAAAGTGAGGGATTTATTTTCCAACTTAATTATGCTTGACTATCCTGCCAGAACCCAAAGCCACACACTTAAGGATTAACTTATCAAATGTCATTTAATTGAGAAATTCAGAACACACACGTGTTTCCCTCATCAAATGAAGCTGCTAGATGTTGCCAGCTTTAGAACAGAAGCTACAGTTGTTGTAGGTGTGCACTGGATAACAAAACATGACATAAGATTAAGACCGCATAAGAGTTATTAACTTCCTGGTAAGGCAAAAAAAAAAAAAAAATTTTTTAAAGAAAAGCGAAATTTGTTTTTTTGGGACCTTTTTATATTTTCCGCAATTAAGTTTCTTTTCCTTTTTTAAAAAAATTGGACTATTAGTCAAAAAATTAATAATGACATTTTTTTTTTTTTTAAATTGACATCCCTGATAAAATTGCTGCTTCAAAACAGGATCACTTTTAAGAACAAAAGAGCATGTGACGAAAGTGAGTACACCCCTCACATTTCAGCAAACATTTTAGTATATCTTCTCAAGGGACAATACTATAGAAATAAAACTTGGATATATTTTAGAGTAGTCAATGTGCTGCTTGTATAGCAGTATATACACTCACCTAAAGGATTATTAGGAACACCTGTTCAATTTCTCATTAATGCAATTATCTAATCAACCAATCACATGGCAGTTGCTTCAATGCATTTAGGGGTGTGGTCCTGGTCAAGACAATCTCCTGAACTCCAAACTGAATGTTAGAATGGGAAAGAAAGTTGATTTAAGCAATTTTGAGCGTGGCATGGTTGTTGGTGCCAGACGGGCCGGTCTGAGTATTTCACAATCTGCTCAGTTACTGGGATTTTCACGCACAACCATTTCTAGGGTTTACAAAGAATGGTGTGAAAAGGGAAAAACATCCAGTATGCGGAAGTCCTGTGGGCGAAAATGCCTTGTTGATGCTAGAGGTCAGAGGAGAATGGGCCGACTGATTCAAGCTGATAGAAGAGCAACTTTGACTGAAATAACCACTCGTTACAACCGAGGTATGCAGCAAAGCATTTGTGAAGCCACAACACGCACAACCTTGAGGTGGATGGGCTACAACAGCAGAAGACCCCACCAGGTACCACTCATCTCCACTACAAATAGGAAAAAGAAGCTACAATTTGCACAAGCTCACCAAAATTGGACAGTTGAAGACTGGAAAAATGTTGCCTGGTCTGATGAGTCTCGATTTCTGTTGAGACATTCAGATGGTAGTGTCAGAATTTGGCGTAAACAGAATGAGAACATGGATCCATCATGCCTTGTTACCACTGTGCAGGCTGGTGGTGGTGGTGTAATGGTGTGGGGGATGTTTTCTTGGCACACTTTAGGCCCTTTAATGCCAATTGGGCATCGTTTAAATGCCACGGCCTACCTGAGCATTGTTTCTGACCATGTCCATCCCTTTATGACCACCATGTACCCATCCTCTGATGGCTACTTCCAGCAGGATAATGCACCATGTCACAAAGCTCGAATCATTTCAAATTGGTTTCTTGAACATGACAATGAGTTCACTGTACTAAAATGGCCCCCACAGTCACCAGATCTCAACCCAATAGAGCATCTTTGGGATGTGGTGGAACGGGAACTTCGTGCCCTGGATGTGCATCCCACAAATCTCCATCAACTGCAAGATGCTATCCTATCAATATGGGCCAACATTTCTAAAGAATGCTTTCAGCACCGTGTTGAATCAATGCCACGTAGAATTTAGGCAGTTCTGAAGGCGAAAGGGGGTCAAACACAGTATTAGTATGGTGTTCCTAATAATCCTTTAGGTGAGTGTATTTACTGTCCTCTGAAAATAACTCATCACACAGCCATTATTGTCAAAATAGCTGGCAACAAAAGTGAACATGTCAGAACTGTGTCCAAAGTGTCAATATTTTGTGTGAGCACCAGTTTCTGAAGGGAGCGCATCATGTTCTGCTTCAGAATGTCACAGTACATATTGGAATTCATGTTTCCCTCAATGAAGCGCAGCTCCCCAGTACCAGCAGCACTCATGCAGCCCCAGACCATGATGCTACCACCACCATGCTTGACTGTAGGTAAGACACAATCTTCTTGGTAGTCCTTACCAGGGCGTCGCCACACATGCTGGACACCATCTGAACCAAACAAGTTTATCTTAGTCTCATCAGACCACAGGACATGGTTCCAGTAATTCATGCTCTTGGACAGGTTGCTTTCAGCAAACTGTTTGTTGGCTTTCTTGTGAGCCAGCTTCAGAAGAGGCTTCCTTCTGGGACGACAGCCATGCACAAGGACTCAACTTCTGTTCCGAGTGGAACCCGTCTTGGAAAACTTCTGTATGACCCTGGCCAATACTGTAACTCAGTTAAACGGCGTACAGCTATTATCACTTAAGGTGTAATCACTTTTGTTGCGAGCTATTTTGACAATAATGGCTGTATATTGAGTTATTTTCATAGGACAGTAAATATATACTGCTATACAAGCAGCACATTGACTACTCTAAAATATATCCAAGTTTCATTTCTATAGTATTGTCCCTTGAGAAGATATACTAAAATGTTTGCTGAAATGTGAGGGGTGTACTAACTTTCGTGAAATACTGTATATATATAATATATATCACTAATAATCTATATAAGCATTCTATTTTTTTTTTCATTTTACTTAAGAATTCAACTGAATGTGTCAAGTGTTAATAACAGGGTTTGCCAACTCAAAATATTTCCATGTATCACCTGGCTCTTGCTTATATTGCCATTGTTGGGAATCACTGCATAGGTGTTAACATCTTGGAGCTCTACTAGAGTGGGCCAGCTGTAGTGTTCCACCCTAATTGGATATCTTTACTGACGAAATGAGAGCTAAATGTACTGCCCCATTTCAGGGCACAAGTACCAGCTGGTGGCCATTTGGTCTGCTGGTGATAATTCAATATGATGTACCTTTGGGTAAAGCTGGATCAAGGGACTTATTGGAACAGGTACAGAGCAAAAGTCACAACAATGTAGCTCAGTGTTCTCTGCTCTAGGACTGGGACGATAGCTTCAAAAATCACGTATATGAACCCTTATAAGGAAAAGAGCAGGTCACAAACCCTTCAGGCGCATGTGTCAGACAAGACATCATACTCATTATTTTAATTAAAGTGGTTTGGATACTGATGTTTCTCAGGTGTAAGACATTAGACAGATTATAAGTCTGGCACGGTTTGAACAACATGATGCATTATTACACAGTAAGCGGCATAAAAGGGAAATTAGTGAACAAAATATTATTTTGAGTGGAATCTTTTTTTGTTGTTGATGCAGTTCACAATGATTGAGGGATTGGTTCAACTCAATGATCAGTGCAAAAAGACACTGATCATTGCGAATGAGACGTTTTATGGTGTTTTGTGTCTTTTCTGGAGCTTAATAGCTCTAGTCCCCATTCATATTAACAGCATGGAAAAAAGCAACCAGGACATTCTTCACAATTTCTCCTTTCATTTTTCTAAAATGAAAATCATAGAGTTTTGGAATGACTTGAAGATAAGTAAATAGTGGCAGTTTTCAGTTTGGGGGAACTATTCCTCAATGAGTCATATTTGCTCCAGTGAAGAAGAGAAATGGCGTCAACCGCACCTGGATTGGACCTATAAATCTCTTGGCAGGTGGGGACAGACTTTCACTAATACACAATGTTCAAGGCCTATCAGAAGATTTGTTGCTTAGTCAGCCTATACATCTGTTAATGTAATCCAATCCTAGCAATCCAACTCAGACTAGGAGGCCGAGTTGTAATGCTGCTAGATTTACGCCAGTACTTCTGAGTCAAGTTACCACACTGGCTTCACTGTAAGTGTGAACACAACAGTTGTTACCTAATAGTTACTGTAGTTAAACTGCTTCCAAGCCTTGTTGCATTACAACTAGGGCCGTCATTTGAATAAAACATTTTATTGAATTAATAACATTACATGGAGATTAACGACTCAATTAATGAACATCTCAAACATGAAGTCAAAGTGAAGTCAAGAGTAGCTGAACTTTTTCAAAAGCCCTGTCTTTAGAATGATATTTAGAGA
Organism: Scardinius erythrophthalmus; assembly: GCF_964197995.2. Lineage (NCBI taxonomy): Eukaryota > Metazoa > Chordata > Actinopteri > Cypriniformes > Leuciscidae > Scardinius > Scardinius erythrophthalmus. Next base: position 13,974,602 of record NC_138244.1, read on the forward strand.
GAGAGAGAGAGAGAGAGAGAGAGAGAGAGAGAGAGAGAGAGAGAGAGAGAGAGAGAATGTTTTACATCTCGATCAAACCTCATTCATGACAGGGTTCGTTGTCTACAAATTTGGGAAGGTTTTATTAATAGAAAAGCATTCCATTGCTAATATAATATTTTAATTTAAGCATTTTCTCTGCATCTATTCCAAAATGTCCCATATCTTGATCAAGCCCACGATTGAATAATGCCAAAGATGTCGCCAGTACGTCCAATTGATATCAGCTGACTGAGCTGAGAAGCCACATGAGTGATTGAAATGAAAGAGCAGAAACCAGATGTTTAGTAAAGTCCCATATCATCTGTTTTTATAGGTTGTATGCTTTATTTGTCTGAAGGCGATTCCTCAGAACTTCACTGGATTATGTGTTTACGTGCATGAAAAGGGAAGTTGAATGGCACGCCACACACACACACACACACACACACACACACACACACACACACTCACGTCGATTAGTCGTTGGCTCCGCATGTGATCTGCCTTGCATGTATTGATATTTCAGAGTCTAGAAGGAGTTTCTTGAAAAATATTTTTGGTGAAAGTTATTTCCTCATGACATAATGCCTGTGAAATGAAAGGTTATTCAAAATTGTGTAATAAAGAAACATCAAAAGTGCCGCAAAAAACTGAACTCATTCCATGGAATTCTACAGATGCAAATAAGAGATTTGTGATTGATTGAGGGTGACTTTGAAAATTGGTTACTTGTGTTTTACTCGTTTAGTCAAGCGTGGCCTCAGACAGGACTGCAGTCATCACAGGGATTCCCATAGGCATTAAAAACAAATGTTGTTGCATGAATTTCTCTGAAAGGGAATGAGAACTGGCAGAGCTGTAATTTCATTTGGCACAACTAAAATGTCATGGCAAAGTTGGTCTTTCTATTTACTGATACTTTGACGCAACTGTCCTACGTCAAAGAAAAAAAGGAGGCTCTTAGGTAAGTGAGCTAAATATTGTGGTGCCGAGGAGTCCACATGCTCTAGTGACCAGTGTCTAAACTCTTTTAGGTCACAGTTTGTTTTCAATGTTTTTCCCTACTAGTTCTCATTTCTAGACTTTTCTCCATGCTTAGTGTCTAAAAGGAATAATTCACCCATTTATTTTAAAATTCTATCATTATTTACTCACCCTCATGTCATAAGAAACTTGTGACTTATAGAAGAACATAAAAGAAGATACTTATGGAGAACTTTGGGGCCCAAACAATATTAGACCTCAGTCACTTTTAATGTATGCAACAACAACAAAAAAAGAAGCAATGAAAAGTATTACAGGTTTGGAACAATATGATGCTGAGTAAATAATGACATAATTACCCATGTTGTATTTATTTTTTATTAAATATATATATTATCTATAATAATATGACATATATACGTGTGTATATGTATATATATATATATATATATATATATATATATATAATCATTTCGCTTTATATAAGGCCATGTTGAAGCAAATTAGAAACATTTTCATATTTTCTCAGTGTCTTAGTTTCCAACATAAATACATTTAAACAAATACAAAATAAAATATAATGAATAGGAATACAACTCAACAAGATATTTATTTTAAAGGAAGACGAACACAAATTAGTATATTTATTCACAGACCTGCTTGTCTTTGATCTAAAGATTCAGTTTTCAGCTTGAAAGCACTTATTGCTTTTGTCTATTTTTGTCATTAACATGCACAAGTGTGCAAAACACAGTACTGAAGATAGCATTTGCATTTGAGGACAGCATAATAGTTCTTTTAAAAAATATAAAATTTTCTGTAGAGGTAGCATAATAGAATCTTGCTGAAATTATATTGTCACATGATATTCATACGTGAAAATAGACTGTGTATATATATATATATATATATATATATATATATATATAGGATACAACAATGTCCTAAAGTCTAATATAAAATAAATCTAAGAATAGATTTGAATGGCTATAATTCAAAAGCTACAGTATAAGGCAAAGCGCATTGTGGATTTCGAATATCTGAAGTGCAGTTCTCACAGAACTGACATGACATTTATTCTTTAGTAAAACATTTCTGTATTCAGGTTACAGAATTCAGGTAATGTCACAAAGCAGAACTGAAATGGCACCAGTTCAAGAACAAGAATGATGCAGAGCGGAAGGAAGGCTGGCATGCGATGACAAATGTGTTATACCATGAAAGGAGTGCAATTATTGTCATGACAACGGCAGCGTTTATGGCAACGGTACCTGTGAGCTCCAGGGTACAGCAAATCCACCACAGGCATGAGGTTAAGTTATTTTATCCACTACAAACAGCGAGTGCAACCAGATTCCACTGACGCAAATGGGTTTTATTTGATTTATTATGAGTATTATGAACTTTTTGAAACCTAAATCTTAGTACGTCACAGGAAAATGATTTACAGCCATCATGCTCACAAGCTCAAGAACTCGAAACCGAAGGGTTTTCAATTGTAAATGTGAGTTACTTATTTGAAAATGTAACTTCTATATTAGGATTTAAATGGTACCAATGTGTTATTATACTGTATGTACATATACGTATATCGTTGCTGTCAGGCAGAAACCATTTGATTTTTTTTCTTATTAATCATTACTATTGGTTAACCTTTACTCTACATCTGTCTGTGGGTTTTGCAAATATTTATCCAATGAAAAGTATTAAAAAGAACTTGAACTTGAAACTGTCGGTTAAACTGCATAACTCCTCCCTGCCTCAATGTTGAATGAAGTGGCGTTCACATTTTGAACCATCTCTGCTTGTTTGCAATGTAAGGGTAAATAAAGAACTGTTTTTTTTGTTGTTGTTTTTTACTCAAGAAATACCATATATATTTAAGGAACTTTTGAGGAACTTTCATGTAATTTAAAAATCCAAAAATAGCTGAAAATGTCCAAGGTTGTATGAGTCCCATGAAAAATGGGAGCAATTCTGTGGTAAGGGTGAACTCTTGTTCTAATGAGCTTAACGTTGGAGCCGGGCTTGAATGTTGCTCACCTCTTGCCTGGAATGTGCCATTCATAAACCAAGCCTCACCACAGAAAGCTATGGTGCTACAGATGCGTTCCCAGTTCCTGTGACTCAAGTGATGGGAGAAATGGGAGGTAGTGGAGCAATTTGAACCTCTGAATAAAGTTCGTGCAGAAAGGCAGATTGTAACAGGAATGATCGGTCATGTGTATTGAAGATCCTACATCAACCTTCCTCCAGCTCTTTATTCCTCTTTCTTCTTCTGTTCCTAAGGAAAAAGACATGATTTGTATTAATTATATTAACAACACTTTGACACAACTAGAAGAAAAATCAGATATGTAAATCTTTTCATAATGCAAACATTCATTTAGATTTCAGTCATGTTATATGCCAATTAGATCTGGACTCTTGTTTTTATTGGCATCTGGTTCCGTGAAGAACCTTTAAAGGCCTGTTCACACCAAGGACGATAACTATAAGGTTAACAATAAAGATATAGTTTTAAAAATCATTCTAATGTAAAATAAGAGTCCACACCACAACTATAACGACAATGTCACAGAGGAACAATATTGTTGGATACACAGAGCTTGAGCATTTAAAGTGTGCAAAAGAATGCTATCGGTGTGGACGCTAATATATTTATCATTATAGTTATCGTTCTTGGTGTGAACGGGCTTTAACATCCAGTTCTTTACAGTGGAAAAAGATTCTGTAGATTACTTAAATGTTCTTTACACTAAAAAAAATGGTTCTATTAAGAACTGTGGGGAACCAAAAATGGTTCTCCCATGACATCACTGCAAAAATGACCTTTTGGAGTATTCCTTAGCATTTCCTGTTATGTTCACAGATGTCATTTTTATTGAATAGTGACTTTCATATGGCTTCCGAAGAGTTGAAACAAGCCTGTACAAAGGCGTAACAGGCACGCTAGCTAAACCTTTTGACCCTGCAGATTTACATGCCCAACAGTCATGCTTTTTTTACGACTTACCTGGTATTGTGTTGTCCAATACAAATCCAAAGAATCCACCAATGAACATGTGGGTGGTGAAGAGAATCATAATGAGCTGATCCAACTCTTTTATGCCTGTTGACAGATACAAACCATTCAAGACACAAAGAGCTGGGTGGACAGTGACAGATGCCCAATGCATGTATGCAAGTCAACGGGTAGGCGTAAAAACTCTTGGTATAAGATATCTTGTTATTATGTCTTAATTGGCTAAATATTCTAGGACCAATTAACATCCATCTGACGAGACCAACAAGCGTTGGTCAGGAGTTCAATGTGTCAGCTTAGATCACTAATTCCTGAAAGCCTATCATTAAACTGCTTAAAAGAGGCCCTGATGAAGCACTATGAGACTTATGTTGAACACCCCCACCACCCCTCCCCTCCCCAAATTTTAAGCAGTGTTAACCCAACACGAAGTTTAGGACAAAGTTCATCGAAAGGGTGCACTGGCCCGAATGTCGAAGGGGGAACGCTGGTTTTCACGTGAAAGGTTTGCGCTGAAGTGAAGGGAGGAGATTACAGCAGAGTCAAACGGAGACTTGTAAAGAGGATTGGCAGATAAGTCGCCCTAACCTCAGGAGTCCAGACAATGCTTCTCACCACTGCGGATAAGCTAGTGATGTGCCACTTGCACCGAGTGACCCGCCACATAGCTGTAGTTATGACTCTCAAATGAGATCTCAAAGAAATGAAAGCTTTAGCACAAGTTCTGCCAGGAAGACTCAATCGTAACGTCACTTATTACCTTCACATCTAACCAATCATGTTCTAATACTTGCAGTGTAAATGATTGGTACTTAAACATGTCTGAGTTCGCAGATGCTGACGCAAACAATTAACTCCATGCTCCCCGCCACCACCAGGATGGTGCCTTCCCATAACTCCCGGGGGATCGGCTCGCCCCTGCCTTCGTCTTCAGGCAGGAAATGCAGATTCCGCTACCCTCGGATTGCGCGCTACGGACGGGGTCTACGCCAAATAACTTTATAAATATTTGCTTGCAGGGCTGTTAATAAATATATGCTTTTGTTACATCATTTTATCTCCCGAGTCTTTCTGGTAGAACTACTGTTTCTTGCTCTGTTCAGTTGCTGAAGCAATATTTGAGTCTAATGCGCAGCAAAGGAGTTCAGACTGGAATTGTTCTTTTAATGTATTAGTTATTTTTTTATTAGTTTTATTAACTTTTTAGTTAAGGTCAGATGTGTGTGTCAGACCATGCAATGCTACACAAGAAACTACAAAAAAAAATAGCTACATCTCAGACTGCTCAGTTAACATGTTAAATGTTAAAGTTCATGACAGTACAATAAGAAAAAGACTGAACAAGTATGGCTTGTTTGGAAGGGTTGGCCTCTTCTCTCTAAAAAGAACATGGCAGCATGGCTTAAGTTTGCAAAGCTGCATCTGAACAAACCCCAAGACTTCTGGAACAATGTCCTTTGGACAGACGAGACCAAAGTGGAGATGTTTGGCCATAATGCACAGCGCCACATTTGGCAAAAACCAAACACAGCATATCAGCACAAACACCTCATGTCAACCACAGTGGTGGAGGGGTGATGATTTGGGCTTGTTTTGCAGCCACAGGATCTGGGCACCTTGTAGTCATTGAGTCGACCATAAACTCATTTTTGCTTTATTTTTGTTAAATAAATAATGACATTGATTTGACAATTGATTTTTTGTTATGCCCTGACGCGCAAAACCATATAATGCAAAAGGGTGTACTTTCTTTTTCACATGACTGAATGCATACATAAACACATACATGCTGTAACAGTCATGTTCTTTTAGTTTTGTTTTCATGGAATTTTAGATTGTATTTAGTTCCTGTTTTCCCATGTCTGAGTTTCCCACCGTCAATTACCATGGACAACCCTCTCACCAGCTGTCATTCATCATGTTCGTAAGCTCTGTGTATTTAGTTCCTCGTTGTTCTCTGTTTCCTGTCGGTTCTCGTTAACGCACTAGCTAAGTTTGGTTATGCATGCAGTCTGCTATTAAAGCCTGTTTATTCTTATTTCGTCTTCATCGTGTTCCTGTTGAAGCCACGCTGAGCCAGATCGTGACACATGCATTATATATATATATACATATATATCATTTACAATTAAGTTTATATCTTGGCAAAATGCAGTAGGTATGGCTCAACTATACTCAGTTTCAGAGAAAACTTATTGAACATTTGTCAAAGCCATCAAGATTAAACAAAACAAAATTAAACTTAATTTTGTGAGAATGCTTCTTGAAACCATAACAGAAGTCATCAGGTTATGTGATTACGCTCAAAACGTTATTGACATTTATTGTGTTTTTCATGCTACCAACACACTACACAGAGTACAGTTTCAGGAGTGACAATCCGAGGGTGAATCTGCTAAATTATTGTTTTGTTAAGTCACCCGGAAATTTTAATGATTGACAGATAATTATAGCAATAGACGGATGGAAAAAATTATGATATGTAATGTGTTTTTTTAACTGAATTTTCACTTGGTCTTTTTAAAGGAATGATGGCTTAATTGAAAACATTCGAAGGGTACATTATAATGTTTTAATCCAAATAAATACCATTTAAAATAAAAGCTGTGAATCATAGTGAAAAAGAAGCAGTATTGGGTTTTTGTTGTGGTGAGAGGCCTGACCCTTTGGTTCTGTGACGGGCCCCAATAATTGGTGCTATGCCCCTGAGTAGAAATATTATACTCCTGTCCTGTAAAATATGTTTGCTGATGGGTTAAATGCTGCATACGTTAGGTGATGCTGATGTTAATTTGTTTATATTCACCTGTGTTGATCATGCCTGGATTCGAATGAAACCAGGTTGGGAGCACAAGACCACTGAAGGTCGAGAAGCCAAGAATTAGGAGATTCCTGGAGGAGTTCAAGTCCACATACTGCAAGAAAAGAAATGAAATACAAAAGAAGCAAACTCTTAGTATGTATTTTAGTAGATGAAGTTGCCCTGACATACAATTTTATAACAATGAAATGAAAATGTTTGAGAACTCTATCAAGTATACCTGCAGATTGGAAATACCGACTGCTGCTACCATGCCAAACATGATGAGGAACATTCCACCAATGACCGGGTCTGGAATAGTTATAAAGACCGCACTGAATTTACCAAAGAGTCCCAAGATGATCATAAGAAGCCCAGCGGTTTGAAGTACCAATCTGCTGCCGACCTGGCACACAATGTATCAGCCATCAAAAATATAAATCATCCAAAATACTGTCATGAAACCCAAACCAAACAAACCAAAAAAACATTTATGAACATGCAGGAATGCAAAAGTTGTCATTCCCATGAAACGGAGATACATTATAAAGAAAAATGGCCTGATAACATTTAAACACCACTTGGCAAAAATCTAAATAAAATCTTCAAAATAAGACCTTTTTATATAACACTGCCCTGAAGAAGCTGCACAGCAGATGTTTAAGCATTCCTCCAAAAATGACATTAATCTCATGTCATGTGTTGCCTCCTCGAGCATCAATGATGGCTTGCAGGTGTTGGTGATAGATGTGGATGAGACCCTCAATTGCCCTGAGAGGAGCAGACCTTAAATGTGCAGAGGATGCTCAAAAAACAAAATAATTTACAGGAAGTGCAGGATGTTTGAGAACAGTAGGCACCTTTATTACTCAGAACTCATGCACAGGAACGATCATAAAAGGCCACAAATTGTCATTGATGCTCGGGAAGTCAAAACAACCTGAAATTCTGATCAGGATCATTTCTGTAAATTAGTTCTTGATTTTGTAGGGTTGGGGATTATGTATATCTGTGTACTGCATATTCTTTTATTGAATCAAATTTACTGCTATAACTTCTCTTTAAAAAGTGAAACATTATTATTTTAGTTATTTTATGTTCCGGAAAATGTGTAAATATCAGTAATGACAAGTTTTGAAAAGCTTAATCACCAAAAAAAAAAAAGCATGTGCAGATTGTCCAAGATGTACAGTATGTAAACTTATAAGCAGAAATGTATGTAAATATTTGTTACATATCCAACTTACCCAGCATACCCACGTAAAGCGATATTTACTATACAGCTAGTCTCAACTGCATGGTTGTTTATAGCTGTGCGATAATAGTTTACATTTTGATATGATATAAAGTTTGATCCAAATTTATTCTCATACATACAGTACACTCGCATAAATATAGCATATAGCAAATCTGCTTGATTGTTTATATTTTCACAAAATGTTTATTATAAGTTCACCCAGCTCTAATCTGTTAAATTTGTATATAAAGCATGAAGATATTAAAATCGTATAAACAATAACATAATGATTTACTGCAAAGCTGCTTCGAGGTAATGTGTATTGTGAAAAGCGCAATATAAAATAAAATCGAGTATGGATTACTAATGTGTGACTTCAGGAAGCCTAGTTGAATAGTAATATAAAAGTGTTGAAATATAATGAAGAACTTGCTTTGGTGTTGGTTGCCACAACAATGAAGATAGTTATAGTTATTATTGTTGTTGTTGTTGTTGTTGTCAATAATCAGAGAAATCCTACCCTTGTAATTCCCAGAGCGGCGATATTCTGACTGTAGGAGGTGGTTCCATTACCACTACCCCACAGGGCAGCCAAGATGCAGCCCACGCCTTCCACCGCAATGCCACGGTTAATAGCATGTGTGGGAGGTGGAGGCGCACCAGACAGACGAGCGCACGCATAATAGTCTCCAATGGACTCCATTGTTGAGGCCAGCACTCCAGCCATCATGCCCAGTACAGACGACACGCTCACAGTGGGTAAACCCCACTGTCCTGTAAAAGAATTAATAGATAAGGAAATGCTCGTTACGGACAGTAAGTTCCTTATGATGCAAAAAAAAAAACATAGTATGATTGGAAGCATGATGAGGTTACTAGGAACACCATTTCTTCTAACCGTTTAAGGTGGAGAAGCTTAACAAAAAGAAACCTTTGGGTTGTTGTTTTTTCATTTTGTCTATTGACACAAGGAAGCAAAGTTTGACTAGTTTGTTATGGTGTCATGAAGGTATGTTTGCTTTGACTCCCATTCAAATTTGATTTTCAGCCAAAAAAATACTCAAAATACCAGATTTTAATCAGACTTTCTGAGTAATACTTAAGCATAGTTTTCTCAATTACTCAACTCAATGCATTTAGGCATGCAGACATGGTCTAGACGATCTGCTGAAGTTCATCCTCAAAAAGGGGAGGAAAGGTGATTTAAGTGACTATGAACAACCATCTCTAGGGTTTACAGAGAATGGCCTGAGGTCAGAGGAGAATGGCCAGACAGGTTTGAACAGATAGAAAGGCAACAGTAACTCAAATAACCCCTTGTTATAACCGAGGTGTGCAAACAAACATTTTTAAGCGCACAACACGCTGAACTATGACGCAGATGGGCTACAGCAGTGACACTCCTGACAGTTAAGTACAGGAAACTGAGTTAACAATTTGCACAGGCTCACCAAAATCGGATAATAAAAAAAAAATTGGAAGAACTGTTGAGTCTCGATTTCTGCTGTTACATTCAGATGGTAGGGTCAGAATTTGGTGTAAACACACTTTAGTACCAATCGAGCATTGCTTAAACACCACAGCCTACCCGAGTATTGTTGCTGACCATGTCCATCCCTTTATGACTGCAGTGTACCCATCTGATGGCTACTTCCAGCAGGATAATGCCCCATATCACAAAGCTCTCTCTCTCTCTCTATGTATCTATATCTATATCTATATATATATATATATATATATATATATATATATATATATATATAAATACAGCTATATATAAAGCAATAAGGATAATACACACAGTAGTAGAAAATACACAGAAGAAACACATTATGGTAAAAAATACACACAGTAATATGAGGCCCATGTTCAGTTATTCTTGTACATCAGCCCAGAGCACATACATGTCTCAAGGGATTTAAGTGGGTCAAGCGAAAATGACTTATTGTACTCACTAACATTCAGACACTGATGCAGTCAAACCTGTATAACTATTTGATGTTTAAAATACCACATTCCCGAACATGTAAGCCCCTGGGTGATACAACTAATAGAATTTATCTAAAGAAGTCAAATGGGACGCGGTGAAAAGTACGATGGAAACCTTAAAACTGTTTCAAATACATATATACGTGCTAGCTGACTCTTAGCAGAGGACCGATTGGTGTTGAATGCTTTTCTTAATACAACAGAATGACTGAAAAGACCTGAGTGGGTAGCACGCTGAAACGGGCGAGGGCTCAAAAGCCTGACTGTCATTGTCATAGACAATAATACACCACACCTTTATGAGTGAGAATTGACCCTAGCAAAGACAACTATGGTTCCCGGTGACTGACAGTTCCCAAATGTTCTTCAGGATGAATTAGAGAAGCCCTATTCATGTCAATTTTCACACGTCACATATGTATCTCTCATCTCTGGAATCTGAAAGAAACACTACCATTCAAGATAGCTCTTTCTTTTTTGACAGACATGTCTTAAAAACAGCTTGCAAACAGCACTTGGGAACCAGCTTTGACAGTACTGTTGAAATAGCTAACATTCATGTTCATTCACTATGAAAATCAACTTTCATATATTATTCAGAACCGTCAGATGGTTGACAAAATGTTTGTTTAATGAGTTCCATGGAAACCATGTATCTCTGCATCAAACCATTCATTGACTTTTTGCTATCATGAATTGGTATTTTAATTCATGACAAGATTAATTCATTATTTCTTCTGGAATTTTCACAGTTAAGCAAGAGATAACAAATGTGGGTGTTTTTTTAAACTATGGGTAGCCTATTTTTGGCCCTGTGCACTTTTAGGAAATAAATCCTATTAAAACACAACCTTTTCTGAAATGTAATTTCCACCACATCTCAAATTATGTTTTTGTCTGCAGCATTCTGTGATGGAAATGACATTCTAAACATTTTTGGAAAATTGTACTTGTCCTTGGCATGAAAAAATTCAAAAATTATATTGTGAAAAAAATAATATAAAAAATTGTTTACATAATCAAACTTTTTTTTTAAATGTATAAATATTTTGCATATATATATATATATTATATAATATATATATAATATATATATATATATATATATATATATATATATTATATTATATTATATATTATATAAGGGGTGTAACAATACATGTATTCGTCCTGAACTGTCACGGTCAGATGATGAATACAGTGTCACAGGCAATCCACACTCCAATCCAGAATGGGGTGTGCACAGTAATGCAACACCGTTTGCTGACCACCACAACACGAAAAAGAGCAGAAGACGAGGAGACGATCTATGCACCAACCCAAAACAAGGGCTGTGTTCGAAATTGCCCCAATACACTCATTCACTATTCCCTACATTACTCCACTAATATAGTCCACTTAAAGGAGTGAATGAAAATGAGTGAATTCGGACACTACAAGTGAATTGGGACACTTTTTACTGAGTAAAAAGGAATTTATACCTGTATGATATTACGCTGTACCCGAATTGGACCAGCAGTTTGGAAAATTGGACGGATAGACGGTTCAGCTGTGGGCGCCAACTTCTGGTCAGACGCCCGTATTCATTCAGGTGTAACCGTCAAAATGAGTTATGGGTATTCTCTAGCTCAGTGTTTCCCTACCCTGTTCCTGGAGGCACACCAACACTACACATTTTCCAACTCTTCCTAATCAATCACACCTAAATCAACTCATCAGCTTGTTGGTAGAGACTCCAAGACCAGAAATATATGGGTCAGATAAGGAAGACATCCACAATGTGCACTGTTGGAGTGGCTCCAGGAGCAGGGTTAGGAAACACTGCTCTAGCTGTTCAGCGTACATTGGTTGTACATCGTTATTGCGGTCCACTATGGTTTCGGACACCAGTAAAAATGGCTGTCCCCTTAAATAGTGCCCTATTTAAGGAAATAGGGGGCAATTTCAGACACAGCCAAAAGCATTTCTCAATAACAAGTATGCAAAAGTTCAGACTTGCGTCCTTGGTAGTTCTGGACTCGCCAAGTTCGACTCAGGAGTACAAACTCCCGAGGAAGGGAGGATGCAGATTCAGTTATTCTGCAAATGGTACAACAGTGTTCTTGATAACGTCACTCAACTCGCCTTGGCTACTCTGCTATTTACAATAAAACATACATGTACACCACCCTGCCTCTTTTCATTTTCATTTAAAAATCTTTTAATACTCTTATTAATATCCACACAAATATGGTTCAGGCAATGTGTACATAGATCACCTTCATTGCATGTATAACCAAACGAAATATAAAACAACCCTGCCTTTTGTTGTTTTCATTTTTAAAATATAAAACATTAATATGTTCAGGCAATATGTACATATGTACTCTGATTCTCTTCACTGTATGTACATGTATAATAAAATGAAACTCTTTTTGTTAAAAGTCAGTTTTAATGATCAAAATCGCTTATAAAAGTTTTAGTATGAAGTATAAGAAGCTATACAATAAGAAATAAAGACAAGCAAACAATTCGGTCTAACTACATCAGGGGGACTAAATGCCGCTACTGGAACAAACTGTAAAATAAAATAAAATAAATCAGCATTGTGGATTTGTAGCCTTTTCCTGTTGTACTGAACTCGTATCGAACCGTGACCCAAAAACCGAGGTACGTACCGAACTGTGGCTCGTGATTTCTGTGTACCATTACCGTTCTGTGTACTTTTTTACAAAAGCATCTATTTCAGATAAATGCTATTCTTGTAAAACTTTCTTTTCATCAACGAATCCTGAAAGAAATGTACACAACTGTACTCAACATTGATAATAATAATAAATGTTTCTTAAGCACCAAATCAGCAAATTAGAATGATTTCTAAAGGATCATGTGACACTGAAGACTGGTGTAATGATGCTGAAAATTTTGCTTTACCATCACAGGAATAAATAAGGCAAGGCAAGCCTTGGTGAGCATAAGAGACTTCTTTTAAAAACGTATCCCAAAGTTTTGAACGTTATATATATACTATATATATATATACACTACTATTCAAAAGTTTGGGATCTGTACGATTTTTTAATAAATAAATAAATGATATATATATAATTTATAGTGAAAAAACTGAAAGTCTGGGTCTCTAAAATCTAAATCTTTAAATAAAATGTGTAAAAAATGATGATGACATAATAGCAAAAACATTTTTTTTCAACTGTAGGGTTGCAAATAAAAGTCCATGTTATTTGCTGTATAGCTGTTTGATGGTGGCTCACCTGGATAAGGCACATAAAACCATGCAGCACTTTTTACTGCATTGAGATTGATGTCAGTTCTGGCCATGTATCCGTACTCATTCGGGGATGAGGGCAGGGCATTGAAATATGTCAGCAGGAAGCACACCAGCCAGGCTCCACACATCCCAAATAAAGCCTGTACATTAAATACAACACACATAAACATGACTTTCTACGTCTCCTTGTCATGGACTTCACAATGTACACTTTCTTGTTTTTGAACCTTTAAAGGCTGGAGTTATTAGCTCACTTAGGCTAAGTCAATTAATGTCAGGCTAGTAATGCTAGGAATTTTTTTGTAATCTGTAACGTTATCTGTAGCATGTAAAATGTGACAAGGGTATTAGCCCTGAGGGTATTTCTTGATTTTTGCAAAGAGTAAAGCTTGAAACTATTATTTTTTATTTTAACTCTTCCCACAACTCTTTTCGACAAGATTGTCACAGACTGAGTGGTATTTAAGACGTAGTTACTTCAAAACCACCATATGACAGATTACATCTAATATCTTATCTGTTATCAGTAGTGGCTTTCGCAATGGAGGAACCTTTTCATAGTTCCTAGAACTATTGGCGGAAGAAGTACTTGGATTTAGTCGTGTTCTAGGAACGATTTTAGTTCTAGCAATTCCTTTAGAGGAACTAATTTCCACTAAGACGTTAGTGTACGCTGATTGGCTAAACGCACGCGAAACACCGACATGTCATGGAACATGTAAAACAGTGATAGATGGGCCTTTTAACCTTTACGCTAAGGTTGAAAATACAACGCAACTTTGAGGGGGCCAAGCGAAACATGATTATGTGTTTCGGCTTCACAAAAGTAATCCATCCGGCTCCAGGGGGATAAACGAAGGCCTTCTGAGGGTAATCCGTGCGGTTTTGTCGTAAAAATCTACATATTTACAACTTTATAAATGAAAATAACTGGCTTCCGGCAACGGTCGACGCACATTCACGGGAGATGGATGCCGGCGTATGACGTAGGACGTAGCGTAGGAAGCATCGTGACGTAGAACGAACGCGACAGCGCAGCCACAGAGCAGAGCAAAACAAAACTCCACTCAGGATTTCCACGATTTATAAAACGTGTATTTAAAAGAAAATGTCGGAGGATTTTGATATTAGAGAAGAGGATATTGAATTCTACGTTCTACGTCACGACGCTTCCTACGCTATGTCCTACATCATACGCCGGCATCCATTTTCTGTGAACGCGCGTCGACCGTTGCCGGAACCCAGTTATTTTCATTTATGAAGTTTTAAATATGTATATTTTTACGACAAAACCACACGGATGCATGGACATTTTTGGGACTTGAAGGAGGTGGACCCCATAACTTGACATTATAACCACTGAAAGATCTAAGACATTTTCTAAAATAACTGAAAATGTGTTCGTCTGAAAAATATGCATCTCGAACGGCTTGAGGGTGAGTAAATCATGGGTTTACTATCATTTTTGGCCGAACTATCCCTTTAAGAAATGTAATTTTTCACTCAAATTGTTATGCTATTATACAGTTGTAATGACAATTAAAACAGCAATGCAGAAGTATTTTCTCTAGTGGCTCCAGACCTTCGGATCCCATGGTAGATATACCTACGTAATTACATTATACAGACATAATTATAATTACATAAAATACACTCACAGAAAAGAGTTTGAAGAGAGGGTACTGGAAGACTTTCCACTTCTTGTCCTTATAAGCAATGAGAGGAAGGTTAACTTTGCTCAAATACTGGGAGAAGAGAAAGATCAGGCAAACAGTTCTGTAGAAAGATAACAAGATATCATCGTTAGAAAGATAGTAGCTCATATGCACAGATCTATACGGTTTTTCTATACTTTGTTTCCGTATGAAATAACATCTTATAAAAACCATAATTATTCTAAAAGTATTCTAGTTGTTTTAATCCATTACTTTTATCTGTTTTGTAGGTCCAGAAAAGCAAAATCAAATTCTTTCCAAGTATCTGCCACGTGTAAACCCTGATTGCACTGCTTTAAACATAATCTTCTCTTCAAGAACAAAATGTCAATAATCCATTGTTTTCAACTAAACCATAATTTTAATGTGCATACGATTCAGGTTTTTTATTCAGTTGGTTCACTTTAACAACAAAGGTTGCCATATTGTATATGGTGTAGGTAAGGTTTAAGATTAAGACTAGTGAGGATCAGATTAAGGACTGGACAAGAATGAAGAAGAGGATTATGAATAAGGATTAGATTTAATTTGATACTGAATTGAATATCCTCATAAATAGCATCTGCTTTGATTTTTTTTTTTAAAGTAGCTGACAACGACAAACTTCAAATAAAAGTATATCTGCAAAAACACACAAAAACCAACACGTTATTTCAAACAAACAGGCATCTTTTGTCTTGTACACTAATTAATGCTGCCACAACCTGAATCTTATTTACAGGGCTTAAGATGAGATCTTTACTATGTGACCTATGGGTCACACACACATATGTGCCTTAAACCTTTGTTTACTCTGAGGCACCTGGACAGGGAGGGTCTGAGGGGCGAGTCACTCAAACCGATGGCAGGATTAATGTATTCTCTTAGGGATGCTTGAGGATGAGTAATGAACAGCGTTTTTTTTTTTTTCATCAAAGGATCTGAGCGATGTTTTATCATTTAAATGAAAACACTGAAGAGGGTTGATCTGTACAGATAAACACTGAACCCTGAGGGTGTTTTGTTTTTAAAGGGGCCTTGCAATGTGAGAGCCACACGAAAGCCATACACAATTAGAAATACAGATTACTGACTCGGCTCTCGAAGTTACATGTAATTCTGCAGTAACTCACAGAGCAGCAATTCCCCAGTGAGCTCCTGACTTCTGCCCAGCCTGGATGAAGAGCGACAGTCCGATGAGGTTGATGGTGGGAGCAATGGCCAGAGGCCCGATGAACCTCAGGACTAACCCCACGAGACCCGACAGGCCCAGGACAAGCTGAAGCATTGAGGCCACTAGAATAGCACCCTGGATCTACGGAATGTGAAAAAATGGTCAGAATGTTCTGAGAAAATATATGAAAATTGTAGATATTTATTCATGAAACAAGGTACGTTCATTGAGTTTAGGTTTTCCCTGTCTGTCTGTGTTCCTAGTTAGTTTCTTTGGTTGTTAATTAGCTGTGCACATGTACTGTTTTACCTTGATTTCTCTGTCTTTACTTTAAGTATTTAATTCCTTAGTTGCCTGAGCTCTGTGTTTCGCGTCATGTACGTTTTGTTCTGAATTATTCCCTGGTTATCTCCTTCACGTTCCATTTATTCTATTAAAATATGTTTTGCATTCAAGAAATTCTTACATACATCACAAACTGGTTTCTCTTCCCCTCACAATAAATATGAATAAGCGAGTCTTGAGTGACCAGTACGACATCTCATATATACGACCTGGTCATTTCTATTTTCAAAATAATAACAATAATTAACTCCTTGATTTAGTACTGGGCTCACCTCATATAGGTTGTTATATGCATTCATTCCATTCCATTCCATTCCATTCCATTCCATTCTCCATTTATTGTAAATGTTCAGATTTTACAGATTACCCTATACAACTGAATAACTTTTAAGCCTCCCGATAATTTACAAAGAACATCAATACATTTTTGCAATACTTAAGACTGACCTTAAAGCTTAAAAATGCCTTTGATTGAAAATATCTGGTCATTCAGATGTTAAATATTATAGTTTTTCCTTTTGTAACCTCCTTAAGACAAAAGCTGCTCTTCACACCTGAGACTTTACAAGGTAAAATTATTACAGTAACACATTTTTTTCTAATTTTACAGTCAACACTCATTATTTTAAATGAGCAGACAATAGTTCAACATGATCTCATTAGTATTCATAAGTACAGGTATAAGAGCATTCTTACATTTTTGTACATAATTACAATTTCCATGACAGCTTTTAAATCAAACCTTTTTACATTTGAAAATCTTTAGAGGCGTGCAAATGTTTATCAATACTTTTTATGAATTGTATTGCATTTAATATAAATTAAATCAAACTGGTTTAATGATATTTAATTTAACGCATATACACTCCCCTAAAGGATTATTAGGAACACCTGTTCAATTTCTCATTAATGCAATTATCTAATCAACCAATCTGCTCAGTTACTGGGATTTTCACACACAACCATTTCTAGGGTTTACAAAGAATGGTGTGAAAAGGGAAAAACATCCAGTATGCGGCAGTCCTGTGGGCGAAAATGCCTTGTTGATGCTAGAGGTCAGAGGAGAATGGGCCGACTGATTCAAGCTGATAGAAGAGCAACTTTGACTGAAATAACCACTCGTTACAACCGAGGTATGCAGCAAAGCATTTGTGAAGCCACAACACGCACAACCTTGAGGCGGATGGGCTACAACAGCAGAAGACCCCACCGGGTACCACTCATCTCCACTACAAATAGGAAAAAGAGGCTACAATTTGCACGAGCTCACCAAAATTGGAGAGTTGAAGACTGGAAAAATGTTGCCTGGTCTGATGAGTCTCGATTTCTGTTGAGACACTCAGATGGTAGAGTCAGAATTTGGCGTAAACAGAATGAGAACATGGATCCATCATGCCTTGTTACTACTGTGCAGGCTGGTGGTGGTGGTGTAATGGTGTGGGGGATGTTTTCTTGGCACACTTTAGGCCCCTTAGTGCCAATTGGGCATCGTTTAAATGCCACGGCCTACCTGAGCATTGTTTCTGACCATGTCCATCCCTTTATGACCACCATGTACCCATCCTCTGATGGCTACTTCCAGCAGGATAATGCACCATGTCACAAAGCTCGAATCATTTCAAATTGGTTTCTTGAACATGACAATGAGTTCACTGTACTAAAATGGCCCCCACAGTCACCAGATCTCAACCCAATAGAGCATCTTTGGGATGTGGTGGAACAGGAGCTTCGTGCCCTGGATGTGCATCTCACAAATCTCCATCAACTGCAAGATGCTATCCTATCCTATCAATATGGGCCAACATTTCTAAAGAATGCTTTCAGCACCTTGTTGAATCAATGCCACGTAGAATTAAGGCAGTTCTGAAGGCGAAAGGGGGTCAAACACAGTATTAGTATGGTGTTCCTAAGAATCCTTTAGGTGAGTGTACAACGGTTTTACTCTACTGCGTATGCATCAACAATGTTTTCTTATATTTCATTCTAGTGGAGCTTTTGCCATTTAAAATGTCTTTAAAAGTTCAATGAGAGTATCACTACGAGGATTGAATTCGCTCACAAAGCTTCCAGCGATTTCAGTTTGGATGTAGGTTTCGTAAAGATTTGCGAGTCTCCAAAACTCACTAAAATGTATGTGCTCACTTTCCACATAGTGGAACATTATCGTCAATCTGTCATTATTTCTTTTGCTCTTGCCACACATTTCCTTTTGACACATGACTCGCAGGTAAGAACAGACTCACTTGTTTCAAATGATCCAATTAGGTTCAGGTTTTGAAATAATATTTCCTACAGTACCTCGCGGATGCGGACCTTCCACACCTCGTCGCCATCCACGAGGAGGGCTGCAGAATCTGTGGTGTTTGGTTGAGCGGTGGCACTCATGTCTGGGCATCTCCACTTGGGGAGGGCGAGGATAGCCAAGGTCGGGGTGATGAAGGTGAACGTCCCCCCTTGGAGGATCGGCAACCTGCAAAGTCATAAAGAATGTTTATTTTGCTCTGAGGCTATTTTATTCATTATGTCAGTTAAATCATAAAAACATTGGCAGGAGTCATGCAAAAAAACCATCAATATATTCCTTTCACTGAATTATGGAGTACATAAAAACCATTGAATGCAAAGGTCTCGGCTGAAAAGACGAGAGCCAGACTGATTTTAATGTACTTCTGTAAATTTACTTAATGTACTTAATGTAAATTCTGTCATTATTTATTCACTCTCATGTCATTCCAAACTTCTTTCTTCTATGGAACATAACTACAGATGTTTTTGTCAGTCAGTGTTCAATGTTGTTGATTTGCATTGTATGGACAAAACCAATACTCTTATGTTTTGTACTATTACGACTCTAAACTCTTTATTCTTTCCCTGCCACTGACAGAATTTTCTGGCAATCCATGTTTTCACTGTTATGCATTAGGGGGCCCTATTACACATCTTTTGATATAGTACAGTATCTCTGGATCAGAACACAGGAGAAGAAGCAGAAACAACAAGCGATTGAAGCATTGCTTATGCACATGTAAAATTACGCGGTGTTGATGAATGAGATCTACTGGATCTATGTTTTTGATCATCGTTCTGAATCTAATTCGGATGTAGTCTTTGACAAAAAAACATGATTTTCTCAGCTTTTTGTTCAAAATGACACTTTTGTAAAATGAAACTTACCCACACTCAATTGTTGATAAAAAAGAATGCATGAAGCTAGAACAAAATGCTTTATTCCCCAAGGAACCTTTCAGTGAACATGCTTAAAAGAACCATTATTCTCTTAGTGCAAAGAAGATTGTAATAACTAAAGAAACTTTTTCCACTATAAAGAACCTTTTTGTGCATTTCAAAGATTCCATGGATGTTAAAGGGATTGTAAACCCACAAATGAAAATTTTACTGATGAAATCTGAGAGCTTTCTGTCCCTCTATTGGCAGCTGCGCAACTACCACTTTGATGCTTCAAAAAGTTCATAAAGAGACCGTAAAACTAATCCATAAAAATTGAGCAGTTTTGTTCAAATTTTCTGAAGAGAAACGATTGCTTTATTGGTGGAACAGATTTAATTTAGGCTTTTATTCACATATAAACACTGATCAGCGAACATAAACAGAAGTTCAAACGAACTTGCTTGACGAGCGAGAACAAACCTCTTGCTGAAGCTCAAATGTCCTGCGTAACACACGAGAATGAACCTTATTGGTTCTTGCGGACCTCAAACGTGATGCGTAACACATGAGAATGAATCTCATTGGTTCTTGCGGACCTCAAACGTGATGCGTAACACATGAGAATGAACCTCATTGGTTCTTGCGGACCTCAAACGTGATGCGTAACACATGAGAATGAACCTCATTGGTTCTTGTGGACCTCAAATGTGATGAGTAACACATGAGAATAAACCTCATTGGTTCTTGAGGAAGCTCAAACGTGCTGCGTAACACACAAGAATGAACCTCATTTCTTTATGGAACCTTTAACATCCATGGCATTTTAAGGGTGAAGGCATTTTTTTCAGGCAGTGTATATAACTTCAGATATCACACATTGAGGAATGTCAATCCGCGTACCTGGTCCCGAAGGTGGTCTGTAGCAAGGTGCAAAGGCCCGAAACGAAGAAGATGGTAGAGATGAGTTGACTTTTGGCAGCGTTGTTTTCTTTGATGCACAACGGCTCAGCCAGGATGAGAGGAATTGCCAGGATGCCACCAAATGCCAGTATGTAATGCTGTGTGACGCAAGAAATGGGTATGAAGCGCTACCATGGATGACACCGGGCTTAGGTTCATCGCAAACAGCTTGTTATGTGGGACGAGACCCAATCTAAGACAGATGATCACAAAAAATGTAGCAAATCTTAAATCCGGCCTGACTAAGCCAGGGAGACGTGCGAGAAATGGAAGACAGATGTTGGCCTATCTGTTGTGAATATATAGCACCTCTTTACTCTCACCAGTAAGCTTCATAAATTTGTCAGGCTCAGAAAAAGTTAAACTTGCCTGAATGCTCAGCAGCTTTGATGAGAGATTACGGTGCGGATATGGAGATGGTGCACGGGAGACTATTTATAAAGCAGGAGAGGTATGGAAATAAATGTGTACAGTTTGATGCTTTATGTTATCCACACTTAAATTCCTGTTGTTTTATTGTTTTCCGGCTGTTATAGTTTATGCTTTCACAGCTGCCTTCCCCCAGAAGTCAAGTAAAGCAGAGCGGGTAAAACAGTTTTGAATTGAATTTACAATTTCATAACCCTATAGGGACGTGCATTAGCATAAAAACACCGTTAATGAAAGCAGAAACGGCTGGGGGCTCCAAGGGAGTCTGTGCTGACATGAAATACCAGGTCTCTCCCTGCCTTTTCCTCCCCTCCATGACACCAGAGAGATGAAAGAGAGCATGCTGGAGGAGTGAGATTTCTTCTTTGTACTCCTCTTTACGCTCAGCACATCATCTTACCTCACATGTCAATGTGAGTCCCTTGTGTACCTTGCTGACCTTTCTCCCCCCCCACCCAGTTGCCTTTGATCTCCATGTGTCATCAGGACGTGTAAGTGGAATGCTTTGGCTCATATTCCCCTCACCTTATACATCAGATGTATATAATAAGGAATAACAAGGTCAAGAGTGGCAGTGAATCCTTAAGGCGCTTAGGCTGACGATGAGGATTAGTGGTGTCAAAGCAACCAGAAGTCATTCGTTTTTAATGAGAATTGGTGGTTTGAAATGAAAGAGACCATTTATAAAACGGAAACTGTGAACTCCTGTTCACACCAAGAATGATAACCACAAAAAAAAAAAAAAAAAAATGTTTTAAACTGCAAAATCTAGGTATTTCATTAGGAATCCGCATAGTCTGGAGTTTTGTGTGACGGTGAAAAAGTTCCCCTCGCAGATTTTGCTTGTTGTTAAGTTGATGGCATAAATTCGCTGCTTTGAACAACAAAAGCTGCTTGGTTTTAAACTCATTTCTGTGTGACCTACACTATTGACAATCGATAATGGATAATGTTTTGCTAATGTGACCGTACCTTAAGAAATAAGCGGAGACCATGCCAACAGTATAACGGCAGAGAGGAAAGATATCATTTGAATCACTTTCAGACCGATTTTTTTAAAAGCTATAGACACTATCGTAGTTAGCATTATAGTTGTTGTAATAGTTTTTTGTTCTTGGCTGGAATAAACCTTTAAGCGATAGTTCACACAAAAATTTCAATTCATCATCTGTCATCATTTTCTCAGCTTATGTCATTCCAAACCTGTATGACTTTCATCTGCAGAACATAAAAGAATGTATTTTGAAGAATGTTGGTAAACAACCAGTTTTGGATACCACTGACATTTGAATAACTATCCCTTTAAGCTATGTAAGCAAAATGCAAAGGGTCACTGAAATATACCCCAAAAGATTCATATTAAAATCAAATCAAATCCATCGAATTAAGAGCTTGTGAACTGCAAAACTGGATCATAAAATATATATCTATCTAGACTGGTACCATGCTATCCGTCATAAATAGTATTCGAAATTAAAATTAGTATGTCCCAAATTAAATTAAAGTGAGTATTTGTCACGTTCTGGGTTTTGTTTCTTGTTCCTGGTTCTCGTCTTGTCATGTGATTCCCTGTTTGTCATGTGATCCTGCCATGTGTCTTGTCATTGGTTAATTGTCTGATTATTATTCACAGGTGTCCCTTGTCTTGTCGTTAGTCTTGTGTATTTAAGCCCTCATGTTTGCCCCGTGTTTTTTATGTCACGTTCTGGGTTTTGTTTCCTGTTCCTGGTTCTCGTCTTGTCATGCAATATGTCACGTTCTGGGTTTTGTTTCTTGTTCCTGGTTCTCGTCTTGTCATGCAATACTAGACAAAGACACAGGGCAAACATGAGGGCTTAAATACACAAGACTAACGACAAGACAAGGGACACCTGTGAATAATAAACAGACGATTAACCAATGACAAGACACATGGCAGGATCACATGACAAGACGAGAACCAGGAACAAGAAACAAAACCCAGAACGTGACAGTGTTCCAGAGATACCCAAATGGTCAATTACTTTCGGTTATAACCGGTTAGTGAAGATCCATGCACACTCAATAGCCAATATAGCCCATTCACTTGGATTCATTGCACTAATCAGGTTTAGCAGAGATAACTTGGTATGTTTAGTTTCATAAGGAAGGGGAGGGGGCTAATTCAAAAACCTGCCTGGTCACGTGAAAAGACCCGTGTCTAACGTGTGTCCAAGGGGCTCTACACCTGGCGGGACGAGCACAGGCCTCGGCAGCAGACGGTATTGAGAATTAACAGAGGTTTAGATGTTGATGAATTATTCTTCCATCATGGTGACAAGTGTTGGCTTTAGTTGGGCTCTTGCCCTTGACATTTGAACATTAGTTTTTCTCTGGCTGTGTGTTAAAAGGCACAATTGTTATAGCAAAAAAGCCAAGAGTAACGTGATCCAGTGACTATGACTGCATATTGATGTTGTCATCAATAAAGATTATAAGTCAGTAGCATCTCATTTCATCTAGACTTTAATCCCTTATTGTATGGGTCTTTCCACATGATTGTTATGAAAGTCCTGTGATTTTTACAGCAGGAAATCCAACAGAATTGTTGAACAATTGTAAAAGCATTACGCAGAATTTTTTTTTTTTTAAATGCCATGTTATTTTATCACACATAGACATCAACAATCAGCATATGAATCTCAACAATGGTGACACTCAAATGAAAAGCTTAATGTTGCAATGCATGCTGGGTACCTAATAGTACACCTATACTCAAAACACTTTTAGAATGTGAACTAATGATTTTCAGTAAAGACTACTGATGTAAACTTGATTTGTCTACTGCACCCACTTAAGATTATTTGTTAATACAACTCAACAGGTTTAGTTGCAGCTTGTGTAAAAACTAAAGTGGTATAGGGTAACGGGTTTTCACGCGATTTGTGAGTAAAGTCAACTAATTCGGGTTAAGAGAGGCTTAGATAAAGGGGTTTGAATGATTAAAAATCAGTATCTAACCTGAAAAAAAAAAAGTTTATTCAATGTTATCCGCATTATATTTCATCTGCAAAAACATGATACGTAAAAAAAGCGGATCTGTGAAATATCAGAAGAGACCAAGCTTCAGTGCAACATTCCTTTGTATTAAGGAGTTAACCTTATCTTTAGTCACTCTGCTCATGCCCTTCAAGGCAGCTCTACCATCCAGATGTTTACTCACCTTTTTCTTGGCATGCAATGAGGAGAACTCTACCCTCCAGCTCAGTTTAACCAAGAAACCAATTAAAGGTCAGTTGTTTAAGTCAGGAAATACCTGTTCGCTTGAGAAGAGATGTGCGCAGAGATGTCTTTACGTGTGGCTGGCGTTAAGCTGCCTTTCTTCAAAGGCTAACTAGAGATTTGTTTCATGTTGTGTCTCACCTGGAAACCCAGAAGAATGCAGAGGTACCAGGGTGGGCGATCATTGATGGAGTAGATAAGGTTGCCATCGGGCCTTGGGTCCAGGCCCTCTTCCAAACTGTCAGCACGGGGTTCAGTGATAACATTCTTCTCAGGGTCATTGCTGCCATCTGAAATCTGAAGGTAGTGGGGATTATTCCAGCATCTAAGGAGAGTCAGCATTGAGGTTAATTAAGAGAGCAAAGGGATAACCACTGAATCCTTCCGAGAAACAAGATATGGAGACCTTTAATGTTCAGAGAAAAGCTCTGTTCCAGAACCTAGGCAGCTGCTTTATTCTCTGCAGCATCTTAACAGTAATGGAACCTCATAAGCGACCATTTTGGCAAACTATAAGGCAGCATTTCAGTATAGATGACATGAGGGAAATGACACACTGAACCCTGGATAAACTGGATATATACATGGATATAGTCAAATATGTATATTTTTCTCAAGAGAAACCACGCCGGATAATGGGATAATGGGATGGCAGCTGTATTGCGCCATCAGCCCATTTCGTGACACGGAGGATATGTAAAAGCTGACAAAAGGCCTTGATATTATAGGTACTGCTCTAACAAAAGCCACATTTTTAGCAAATATTATCTCTAATAATTCATGTGCATCCATGTTGTAATTTTCTTCATAGAAGATGGCAGCGACGCACAATGGAAATGTGAATAGTTGAGAATATGAGAATAGTTTGAGAATACTTACTTGTGCGCTCTCGAAAGACTGTATATTTTTTATTTTTGCAAAGGTCCCTTTAGGGCACCTTACTATTGAAGCATAAATATACTTTTGTAAATTATGGATAAGACTGGCCATCTTTATTTTCTTATTTAATTCTAATTTATATAATTCAATCAAATTAAATTCCTAAAATATTTTCAGTATTGAAAGAAAAAATATCTTGCTCTGCCCAGCATCACAGTGTTGCCAAGTCTGCGGTTTTCCTGTGGAATTGGGCTGCTTTCACAATGTTGCATCAGGTTTTTTTTTTTTTTTTGTGTGTGTGGATGTGAACATGATAGGTCAACATTATCCTGCTAACATTATAATCAGCCAATGACAGTGACGAGGAGGCACTGCCTCCTCTCATGTGACCTTTCTCTATTTTTTTTTTTTTGCAATAACCCCCTCAACTGAGGCAAAAGAGATACTACATCCCTCTGAAACTTTATCCACTTTTATTTTAGAAAATTCTTCTTCTTCTTAAATGATGTCATGCTAATTCTTTTCAGGAGGCTCTGTCTTCTGTGCCTCCAAGAAGAAAACACACTACCAGACATTAATGCATTCCTGTCTCATCTTCATAACTCTCCTTCTAAATACTAACTTTCTCGAGTGACTCATTCAAGTCAATGAGTTTCCCAATCACCCCTTTTCCTTTCGCTTCATGCTCATTGAGAAGTTCATGCATGCAGCCAAATAATGGGCCTTTTAAACAGTGTTTGTTCTGTGGTAGATCTGCAGTTAAGAAAAATAGGCCAGAGCATCTCACGGGGGATAGGCTATACGATACAGCAAACAAGAGACTTGATTTAACGCGATTCGGTCCAGCGCATATGCATGTATGAATGATTTTAAGGAGTTTGCTCTGTTCTTTTCATAAGCTACATATCCTCAGGTCAATTTCAATACATAGCATCTCTTTAAAATTATGATTCATCCGTGCGTGAACGAAAAAGTCATTATGAGGTAGTGAGATTGATGATGTCTTAAAGGAAGAGTTCACCAAAAATGAAACTTCTGTCATCATTTACTTAGCTCATGTCGTTCCAAACCTGTCCAGGAACACAAAAGAACATTTTTAGCAGACTGACAGTGTCAGTCACCATCTATGTTACTGAATGGGGAAATAAAGATGCAACAACAGTAAATGGTGACTGATGATGTCTAAATAACTATCTTTTTGTGGAAGACATATGGATTTAAAACAACAAAAGATGACATTGATTTTCAGCTTTGAGTGAACTAACAGACAGATAGATAGATAAAGTGACAGACAGACAGATAATATAGACAGACAGACAGACAGATAGATAGATAGATAGATAGATAGATAGATAGATAGATAGATAGATAGATAGATAGATAGATAGATAGATAGATTGAAAGATAGACTGACAGACAGACAGATGGGGGGGCGTGGTTAGCTGGTACCACAACTTCCAATAGGAAAATTCAACTGCAGTAGCCACCGTTCAACCTGAAGAGGGCAGCACTCAGACGTTTTTACACAATATAGAATTAAAACACTTTAAACCCAAATGTCAAAAAAAAAAAATGACTTGAATCAATGAAAAGCATTAATAAAGCCCCAGTCTTACAGATCATTAACTAAAAAAAGTTGGTTTAGGGTTTAGTTACCCTTTAATAGTTACTTTTTAAAAGATTTTTTAATAGCTAACTGAATGTCATACGCATGTCAGAATGATTTTACAGGAATGTATCAGTATGTAATTTATGCAAACATTCTAAAGTTACATGTAACAACAGTTCTTGGAAAGCAGAGCTGCCAACTCTCGCGCAATAGCTTTTCACACGCTCTTACGCCACACATCCATTTTCTCATGCAGAGAAAATTTGCGAACCAAAGAGGACACCGACAGACAAGAGTCAAGACAGAGCAGGTTACTTTTGATATGAGATAAATTTTCAGCTCTCAGATTCTGTCAATTTTATTACGAAATTCAAACAATGAGTATAGGCTACCGTTTTGGCGCTTTTAAATTTAAAGGGATACTTCAGGATTTAGCATTAAGCTTTGTATTAGTAGAAAACCTGTAGTATTTTCGAATTACCATGCTTTCCACCCTCATATCCCCCTGAGACAAGAGATTTATCTATTTTTTGTCTGGAAAAAGTCCTCCGATGACGCAAAAATCGTCATTTTGCGTCATCGGAGGATTTTCTGGCCAGAGGCTAAAGAGATGGCGTTGTTCCACGTTTTCAGCCCGCCCATAGGGGGTGGGATCTCACTCACAGAATGTACACAGTATCAGCCGTCTTTCTTTGGAAGCTAAGCTAGCAGGCTCTTGTTCTGTGGAGAAAGCTGAGTAAATAGGGGTTACCATCCTCCTTTTCCCGGACTTGTCCGGCCGTCGAGATCGTCCAAAATGTACGGGATTCAGCTTTTGCGTTCTGCGGTCGCCATTCATTGTTTACATGCACACCTTTTGTTTCAATCTAACTGAATTCATTCCGATTGGTGAATCTGAATGTAGTGTTTACATGAACGCTAAACAAGTGATCGGTTGATGTGCGTTTTACCATTGCTAAGAAAATTCCCGCTCCTCCGTGAGAGATGCGAGACCCGGCGCGTCTCAGTAATGACGCCACTGGCCTCGCGCCGTTCTCCCGCGGCCGTCAGCCTCGTCCTGCTCGCCACAGTAAACATGATGAATGAATGGCGACTGTAGAACGCAAAAGCCGAATCCCGGACATTTTGGGCGATCTCTAAATCCCTGGCAAACTCATCACGTAGGCTAGCCTTGTTGTTTGTTTTCAACTGCGCTCCCTTACCGGTAGGCGTGGCCTCCTAAGGCAGCGAAGCAAGTGCATTCTGGGAGTTGTTGTCTTTCATCCACATAAGCCAAAAATACATTTTCTGGGTTTTCTCAGTCTAGAAAGCTCCAAATTAAAAAAATTCTTCACATTTCTTCTACTTAAATGACCTATTTTAAATACACATTCATCTTCCCAGAGGTGAAGTATCCCTTTAACAGATCGCTGTTGCGCCTCAGTTCAAGCGGCACGTGAACTGATCATCTCTCTTTACTAGCCTACTAATATTACATAAACACGAATTATCAATAGGTATGTTGAAAGATACAGCACAACTTATCGAAATGTATTCCTCATACATAATATCAAGCAATCAGTGTTTTTCAACAGTGGAAAGAGTTCAATAAAATAGCTGGAGTAGGCTACATCACATAATGTTATACATTTACCTCAGGGAAGCCATTTAACGACGATAGCACTTAAGTTGGCTAGAAAAATTTGCATTTTATAATATATTTAGCATTAATGAGTATTTTGCTAAATATGTGCATTAGCCTATATTACATATTTATTATATTTTTTACTTATAGGCTATCATTCAAATATTAGTTGTTGTTGTAATAAAAACCGCATTAGGCTTTTATTTAATTTGAGTTGTTATTTTTAACCTTTAATTATACCAGCTGACAGGGCTCTATAGCCTATGTTTAGGCTACAGCATTAGGTGAGATTTTCTTTCTTGAGGAAAAATTAACACTACTGTACCTAATACGAATCCAAATTGAATCAAGGTCGGAATAAAATCACAAGAATTTGTATCAAGCAATAATAACAGCAGTAGCCTAAACCGAGGTTTTTCTGAATGGAATATAATCATATCGACACCGTGGGTGTTGAAAGCAAATCACTAATAAAACCCTCAGTCTGCTTTCCCAACAGGATTATCATTTTTGCGTAGGCTACTGTAGCCTATGTGTGGCATTTAAATCCACTTAGTTCTTGTTTCGTACGCAACCATGCTTCTGTTTCAAGCTCTGATGTTGTTTGTACCACCATCCAGTCACGTCTAACACACCAAATCCGCCATTAAGGATATGAATGCAAATGAAAACACTATGCATTCACGCTTCGCTGCCGCCTCGCAGTGGTAGTTGGTGGGAATTTCATTCACATTATTAGGCCTCGGGTCTAGCACCGCTGTCTCCGTCAAGTACACACATTATGCCTTCACGTGCTATCGGAAACTTCCTACTTCCCACTTCTGAAGTCGTGATTACGAGTTCATTGCATTCAATTTTGAGTTGAGACGGCGTTCATGTCCAATTTTTTTAACTAGGCGTTTTTTACGATAATTCCAATACCACGTGAAGGCAGAATTAGTAGTCTGGACAAATTGTAAGTTATATTTTTTATTAAATATAGGCTACTAATGTAAGTATAAGTCACAGAATTCACAGTGCCTCCCAACCAGGCTGTGTTGTTATGCACTGTTTTTGACTAATGCTTTGTTTAGGTTTGCAGTTTATTGTTGTATTGTGAACGTTTAATCAATGATGTAGTTGCTCATGACATGAAATTCCACATGGTGACTGATCCTCAGTGGCGGATTTAGCAAATCGGGGGCCCAAGGCGAAGGTAGGCTATGGGCCCCTACCCATCCAATCTTTAAAAGAGAACGAGAAAAAATATGTACCGACTGAATGGTGGATAGGCAGGTAAAGCTAATCTACGGGGAAGTAAAGGTTAGAGAGGAGAAAAAAACGTCCCCTTTAAACCCTGCATAGGCTACACTTCTTTACTCCTAAACAGAAACATGTTACAATGTTTACATGGTACAATTTCTGGTAAGCTATGTTTTTTTTGCTTGGCAAATTTCACCATTTCGATTAAATTCTTGTGATTTGATTCAATATTGACTCATTTGGATAAATATTAGGCTAGGTAACGTTTCACAAGACAGGTGTTACTTTTTCTCAAAAAAAAAAAAAGCCCTCTCATCTGGTATAATTTAAGGTTAAAATAAGTAATATAGTACACATATTTAGCCAAATACTCTCTATAGCTCTTTTTTTCTAGCCAATTAAATGGATTTCCTGAGGTAAATGTTATGTGACGATTGTTCTCCAGCTGTTTTACCTCTTTCCGCGGTTGAAAAACACTTATTGATCGATATTATGAATGAGGAATATACATCTCGGTAAGTTATACCTATATCTTTCAACATTGTTAATTTGTGTTTATTTACTATTAGATAGAGATGATCAGTTCACGTGCCGTTATAGGAATCTGTCATGTCACATTACAGTAAAACGGCAAAACGGTATTGTTTGAATTTCGTAATAGAATTGACAGAATCTGAGAGCTGAGATTTTTTTAAATATCATGATTCATAAACTGCTCAGTTTTTTCTGTCGATCTCCGTGTCCTCTTTGCTTCACGATTTTTCTGTACATTGGACGTTGTTGTTCCTGATCTGTATCCCCAACAGTAGCCATAAAAAGTTTGTCATCTTTGGCAGCATTCCCAAATACTTATCAGCGTCTTTTCACTTTTTTTCTTTTATTTGAGCCGCTTGGGTAACTTCGAAACTTTATATTTTCGCGTTTAGACTCGTCTTGCTCAGGGCATCGATTGCTCTATTTTGTTACTGCGTGTTGTTTATCTTTTGCGCCGCGCACTTTTTCGGACTTTTTGCACAGCCTTGTCACTTTCGCAGATGTGCAGTAAAAAAAAGTGAGATAATGGAATAGTCCAATGTAGTGAGGCGGGGGGGCTCCTGTCTGCGACACTAATGATTGATGCCATTTTTCTCAAATTGAGTTTTAGAAATATATAAAAAATAAATAAATAAAAAACTTAAGCATAATAGGGCATTTTGGGGGCCCCTAGGTTGCTCGGGGCCCAAGGCAATTGCCGACCTTTGCCTAATGGTAAAGTCCGCCCCTGCTGATCCTTCATAAAACCCAGTTGGCCTGTATCTGCAAAATATTAAAAGCTGGTTGAGGGAGGAGTGTTGGTTATTGTTGGACAATAGTGTCTATTTTTTGCACTTAAGGAAGTAAGTAGTGTGTTTATCTAACAACAAGATGGTGTCCCACTGTTTCCCCCAAAGCCATTTGACCTTTCTAAATCTGTTTTCAGTCTGTAATTAAATTACTCTGGTCTTTATCAGCCTTTCCCTCCACAACATATGAAACAAATTGACAAGAGCTAAACTTATTCATATCTGTTATGCTATATTTTGTAATAATGCTCTCTTTTATGGACAAACCCCCCCAAAACGTAGGCTATTACATACATGTTGTAACCCATATAGCCTATATATCTGTAATGAATGAATGATAAACGTAATTATTAAAGACGCATTATCAGAGAATGATTAAATAAATAAATGATATATGTTTATGCTTTACAATGTGATTTTATTTCAACAACTGTAGGATATTCTGCAATATAAATGTAGTGTCGTAAATAATTTTTCTAGTGTGTTCATTAATTATACTTGCAAATATATTTCTTACATCATATTGGAATCAGATTTAATTATTTAAAACTGAACTTCATATGCAGTTTCATTGCATATGACATTTTTCTGATTTTGCGGTGATGTGTGTTACTGGCCCTGTAAAGCATATTAATAATACATAATGTGGTGGCAACAAGAATTTCTCTAAACCATTGGCTTAATATTACCTCAACAAGCCCAGCATTCATGGTCTGTCAAGACCACAAATGATTTGTTATTAACTTCTCAGATTACTCATGTTAGTGCTGCAGAATTCCACTATGACAAGATGGTTATGATGATTTGAAAATGATCCTAAGAAATTTGGAATCCAGTTTGAACAGTTGCATTCTGTCACATATCACAGAACTCTGTTAACCCATAATCCATCACATGGCTCCAGAAAACAATATACACTAGTATTGTTTCACATTCGTTAACATTAACAAAGATTAATAAATGCAGTAGAAGTGCAGTTCATTATTAGTAAATGTTAATTTCAACATTTACTAATACATTATTAAAATCAAAGTTGTATTTGTTAACAATGCACTAACATGAACAAATAATGATCAGCTGTATGTTTATTAACCAGAGTTATCATGGATTAATAAATAATGTATTGCTCATTAATAAGTAAATAGTTCAAGTTAAGTTAGTTAATACATTAACTAATGTTAACAAATGAAAACTTACTGTAAAGTGAAACCCATGTATTGACTTGCTCGTAGCTAAAACTGACAAAACAAGGCTTTCTATAAAATCACATGTGATGAAGAGAAACAAGCAGCAATTGATAAAACTTGTTTTCCTCAGAATTGAGCGGTTTAGAGCATTTTTTTGGCACTTACTTCAAAAGTTGAGTCTGTTGCTCCCTGGTTTCTTAACACAATGTCAAGCTTTTGGTCCTGTTGAGTGAGATGCATAGCTGACCTGTAGGTTTTGGAGAGAGAGACGGCGGCCACACTTCTGATAGTTTCAGAGAGAGAGAGAGAGAGAGAGAGAGACACTGGCCTTTGCGGTCTGCTGGTCGTCAAGGAAACCAGAGCTGTGTTTTACATGCGCCTTGAACTTTTGAAGCATTTATGTAATCGGCAGCTTGACCAAGGGTTTTGGAGTCATGTGCCAGCCTGAGAACTATATATGGCCACTGATAGTGCCCAAGACCACACGATCGAGTGCTTCCAGTGTTTGTGTTGATTTTAGGCAGATCAAACCAACCCTGACTGAGCACGAGGAGGACCAGGGGGTGTTCTTTTGCGTCGAGTGGAACAGGATACACGCTGACTAGAGCGGTGCAAATCAAAATCTATGCTCCAGTCTGGGAAAGACACTTTGTAAAGCAGAAACAGAAGGAATCAACCCAGTGCTTATCAAGAACCGAACAGATATCTCCTTATGATGTTAAAGTGTCAACTTAAACTTCTTTAATCTGTTTTGTAGTAAAATGGAACACAGGATGACTTAAAGTTAATCAAAATAGACTGTAAAATTACATTTAGGCCCGGTTTCACAGACAGGGTTTAGATTAAGCCAGGATTAGGCCTTAGTTCAATTAAGACATTCAAGTAGCTTTTATAAATGTGCCTTAGAAAAAACATTACTGATGTACATCTTGAGAGAAAACAATGGCACTGACATATAAGATATGTCAGTGCAAGTTGCTTTCAGTTAAAACAGCTCAAACATGCATTTTAGTCTGAAACCGGGGTACGTGTTTGTTTTATATATTTAATGTTTGACCATATATGGTAAAGAAACAGCAGTTTTTATATGCTTTCTCATTCTCCCATCAAAATTATTTTAAATACAATTAATAATAATAAAATTTGTCTTTAGTAACATTATAGTACATTGACAGTAAAAATATAATAAAAACTGAGAATTCTCAAATCAATTACCAATATAATATATAATAATAACCCTGGATGTGACCCTGGACCACAAAACGAGTCACATGGGTACATTTTTTGAAAATTGAGATTTATACATCACCTAAAAGCTGAATAAATAAACTTTTCATTGATGTACGGTAGAGATACAACCATACAACTATGAAAATCTGGAAAGTTTAAAGTTTATGTACGGGATTGTGCTGCATTCACTCACAAAAATAAATGTTTTATATATTTACGGTACGAAATTTAGAAAATATCTTCCATGAAACATGATCTTTACTTAATATCCTAATAATTTTTGGCATAAAAGGAAAATTCGATATGTTTGACCCATACAATGTATTGTTGGCTTTTGCCACAAATATACCAGTGTGATTTGTGACTGGTTTTGTGATCCACGGTCACATATATGGTAAGGAAAGGGCATTTTCAAATGATTTTCCTATCAAATTATTATATTTAGACCAGTATATCTAGTCAATCGCATTTATGAGGCATGGAGTGCTGGTGTACGTTTGTAGCCATCATGCTTTTTGATTAACTTAACCAGCAAAACTTCATGGGTTAAAGGAATAGTTCACTAAAAAATTCTGGCATCATTTACTCACCCTCAAGTTGTTTCAAACCTGTATGAATGTCTTTCTTCTGCTGAACACAAAGGAAGATATTAATATTTTGAAGAATGTCAGTTGATGGACCCCATTGACTTCCATAGTATGGAAGTTAAAATACTATGGAAGTCAATGGGGTCCCTTAACTGACTTTCTTCAAAATACATATTTTTTGTGTTCAGCAGAAGCAAGAAATCCATACAGGTTTGAAACAACTAATCATTTTTAAGTGAACTATTCCCATCAAGATTTGCTTGTGAGGAACATGGCAGTGCTGGTCTGGACTATAGCACTAAACCAGCACGAATCAGCCTAGACCAGCATGGAAATTGATGGCAGTTCTGTGGAATCATCATTACATGAACTGCCATTTTGATGATGTCAGCTCTGACCCGATTTGCTCTAAATGCCTTCTCACTGTCACAATTATAATTGATTAGTAGTGTGTCAGAGCAGCTCCCTTTTAAACGGTCTTGTCATTATGGCTTTGCATTCGTCTGTTGGACTGATAAATAAAAGAATCAATTGATCTCTGTGACCTCTTTTTTCATCCTGCCCCCCTCATCAGCCAACAACCAAATAAAATACTTTCAATCAATAGATATTCAAAGAGCCCTTATAAACTCATCACAATCTGGGTGAAAGGTGACAGCTTGGCTGACGGGGTCAGAATCATATAAAAGATGCTGAGATGTGACTTGTATAACTTTTCACCTGGAATTTTTCTGTTTGTGTCTTTTGCTTTTTCAAACATGGTCACCAACCCCCTGTGACGAACAGCTGGACAAACGTCTAAATATACAGATTTTTTTTTTTTTTTTGAGGCCTTATAAGTTCTTACAAGTGGTGACTCTCATGCCTTTGTTAATTATTGCAAATGCTTTCTTTTTTACTTTCCCTTGTCCAGATTTCCCATTTTAAATTATATTAGGCCTATATTATATTATATTATATTATATTATATTATATTATATTATATTATATTATATTATACTTTATTGTAAGATTTTTTTATGTTTTCGAAACAAGGCTACATTTATTTGATTAAAAATACAGTAAAAAAGTCATATTTTGAAATATTATTACAATTTAAAATTTGATTATTTGCTGCTCAAGAAACATTTCTTATTTTAACATTTCTTTTTTATTTCTGTTTACATCATTATCAATGTGCTGCTTAATATATTCGTGGAAACCGTGATACATTTTGTTCAGGATTCTTTGATGATTTGAAATAGAAATGTAACATTATATATGTCTTTACTGTCACTTTTGATCAATTTAATAATACATCCTTGCTGAATAAAAGTACTCATTTAAAGGAGAACTCCGATCAATTTTAACATTGAGCTCATTTTTTTGTAAATTTGCTGTCATATTACATATTGAGTGCTGTCAATACAGAGAACAACGACAAAAATCGGTGTTGCCTACACCATGTTATCCTCTTTTTAAAATTTGCACCCTGTTGACTTCAATGGGGCAAGTTTTAAACCTGCTTTTAGCCTCTTAACATCCTTGATGTGTCATTACAAGTGCACAACTAATGTGAGTGATTCCTTCAGAATGAACACGAGTGAATCTGACTGCAGTAAATGTGAAAGATATGAATAAAAATGATGTTATTTCAGCCGGCGCACATACCTGTATTTACATCCTGTTTTCGGTCGAAGTCCATAGTAATCGATTGTCGAGTTCACACGCATAGGTTTAGTCATAGATATCATATATAAACGCTAGATGTCTCGTGCGCGCTGTTGGCCAATGGAGGTAGACGTCAGCACATGGCGGCCATCTTGCCACAGGCAGCTCGCTCACTCGTTTAACCCTCAGACGGTCTTCGTTTCGGAGTCACATCCTGGGCCTTCCCGGTCAGAAGTGACCGGAGGCCTAAAAATGAAACTTCCTCCATCCCAGTAAAACCAATGCAATTTATTTTTGTTCCATAATATTTATTCTTTTTAATTTTGTATTTTGAGATCATTTTATTGAATTTATTAATATTTATGCAATATTTATGGTCTATTTTTGCCATTGAAATTAATAAAAAAAATTATATAAATATATGTATTTTTTTATTTTTTATTTATGCAGTATTTTAGTTTAATATAGAGTCTAGGCCTTCAAAAAAAAAATGTTTGAAGCAAATTAGCACCATCTGGTGAGAGTTTGGAGAGAAAGCGTAGGAGCATGGTGTAACCACTAGATGGCATCTACAGTTCTCTATAGAGAGGCATGTGAATTCCCCAGCTGTTTATGGACACATTTACTTTTTTTTGTACAGAAGTTGTAACAAAAAAATGCAAATCATTCAATTATAACACTTTTTGTAAAATAATATTACATTTTTTATTTCTTTTTATTTTTTTTTCAATTTCCCATTCATTTCTATGGGGGTCATTTTTGACCGAAGACCACAAGTGTGACTATTTTTTTTACGACCACTTAGCATGCTCGAACCATGACCTCAATTTTTTTGTGTGTGCACATACCTAATGCCATACAAGTCACCAAGTTTCGTAACATTCCAATGAAGCTGTGATTTTTAAAAATTCAAATTTTTTTTGTAATCAAAATTTATTGGTGTTTATGTGTATAAAAGTGTGTGTGTATGTGTGTGTGTGGGGGTGGGTGTGTCTTTTTTGTACTCTTGATGTTGTAGAGTGTCACCCCTTTACAGCGGTGTACTTTTTTTTAGGATTGAGGCCGATTTGTAGATTGTACACACAAAAATTCTGAGATTTATTTTTTTTTTTTGTCAATTTCCCATTCATTTCCTATGGGTCGGTCATTTCTGACCGAAGACCAAAATCGTCACTATTTTTTTTACGACCACTTAGCATGCTCGGATCATGACCTCAATTTTTTTTTGTATTCACATACCTAATGCCATAAAAGTCACCAAGTTTCATAACATTCCGATGAAGCTAGGATTTTTAGAAATTCAAAACAGAAAATTTATCGGTCAGAAATGACCGAGGACCGTCTGAGGGTGCATGTACTTTTAAATAACCATAACTTGCTCAATTTTCTACCGAATTTCAAACGGTTAGGTTTGTTATAAACGTCAGAGATGTGGTTATGACACTGCATACATACACTGCATACATATGAATAATTATAACATACATGTTCAAGCATTCGGAATTATAGCCACGTTAATAACGTTTGTAAGAAACCAAACCGTTTGTAAATCCGTCAAGATTTCAGCGAGATAAGAGGATTTGTGTGCGTGCTGATCACTCACCTTACATTAAGCCTGCCTGTGACAAGATGGCCGAACGGTGATGCCGGAAGTGACTGGGTCATAAGACATCTAGCGTTTATATATGATATCTATGGGTTTAGTTACCTATGATCACGCACGTGAACTCGACAATCGATTACTATGGACTTCGACCGAAAACAGGAAGAAAATACAAGTATGTGCGCTGGCTGAAATAACATCATTTTTATTCATATCTTTCACATCTACTGCAGTCAGATTCACCCGTGATCACTCTGAAGGAATCACTCACATTAGCTGTGCACTTGTAATGACACATCAAGGATGTTAACAGGCTAAAAGCAGGTTTAAAACTTGCCCCTATTGAAGTCAACGGGGTGCAAATTTTAAAAAGAGGATAACACGGTGTAGGCAACACCGATTTTTGTCGTTGTTCTCTGTATTGACAGCACTCCAAATTTACAAAAAAAAATTTCTTTGTTCTCCTTTAAATCGTCTTAAATTCAAACACAGTCTTGGGACATAGTGTAAAAAAATGACAAAAATAAAAACTGCCCACCATAACCTTCTCTAATCTAGTGATATGGTCTCGTGAGGGGATCGTATGAGCAAAACAGAGCAGGCTTATGGAATATTGAGTAGACCACATGCATGGGTCCAGACCCTGAAAGAGGGAGTTAAATCAATTTACTCAGATGTGGCAGAAACACAGCCTATACCACACAAACACTCTTTCATTTAAGCATGTCATCTGTAATCCTGCCTTATCGATGCACTGTTCATGCACAGAAAATGCGAATTAGATGTAGATTGACTCACATGAACCTCACATGGTTTTACTGACTGACTATATATATATATATATATATATATATATATATATATATATATATATATATATATGTAAATGAATGAATGAAATACTAAGAAAAAAATGGTTGCGTAACTGGTATATTTTTTTAAATATTTTGGTGATATAATGCTACATATAACGGGTGATTTGGGATACATACTCAATAGCTGGGATATTTTGGGGATATTTTGGCATTCTATAATACTAAATAACTGGGCTGTTTTGGAATATAACTAGGCTACTCTATAATTGGGATATTTGGGGGCTAAATAATAAACTATAACAGGGATATATCTATAACTGGCTGGGATATTTTGGAGATATATAATATTAGATGGGATATTGTGGGGATATATGGTACTTTATAACTAGGATATTTGGGGATATAAAATACTCTAGATCAGGGTTTCTCAAACTTAGTCCTGGAGGGCCACTGTCCTGCACAGTTTAGCTCCAACCCTGATCAAACACACCTGTGAGTTTCTAGTGATCCTGAAGACATTGATTAGCTTGCTCAGGTGTGTTTGATCAGGGTTGGAGCTAAACTGTGCAGGACAGTGGCCCTCCAGGACCGAGTTTGAGAAACCCTGTTTTATCAGTTCACAGAGGAAATTCCTCAAAGAAACACAGTGGAGATAAATGTGATTTAAGAAGAACTTTAACATCAAATAAGACCAAACATATTTCTCCTGTTTCATTTCCCCTTAAGGTTTCTCAAACTCGGTCCTGGAGGCCCACTGTCCTGCACAGTTTAGTTCCAACCCTGATCAAACACACCTGAGCAAGCTAATGAGATCTTAGCTAAAATTAAAAACGGTTTTGTGTTCTCATAGAACTGGCCAAGAATGGAGTTTCCATATGGACAAGCTGTGATGTTATTTAGAGGGCCCCAAGCAAAAGGGGGTATGGGGGATTTCTATGAAGAAAAGGAAACTAGAGAATACTTCTAATACTAACCCCACCACAAACATAATATGATTTGCAGTTGATTTATGTCCTGTTTGCGGTGGAGTTGTTTGCATGTGGTGACATGGATATGCAGGCCACAGTATCCTAACTTTTGTACAGTTCCATAGAACATCAATTTTGAGCATTTATTGCATGCTCATATTGCAACAGGACAGGGATTACATGAGTACATTGCATGATGCTTCTCAGTTAACATAGTGGTTAAATTCAGAATTAACATAATACAGCAGTATAATACATTAGAATATTTTATGAACATCTGGGCTGCTATTTAGCTTTGAGCATGATTTAGAAAAAAACAAGACTTGAGTACAGTGACTTATTTGTAATGCCTCTCACATTCCCTTTTAAACTAAAATAACTTTTATGCACCCATACATTTTCTTAACTTGTTTAGTAGATGCCTTTTTCCAAAATGACAAAAAAAATATGAAACACAAAAACACATTTTGGTCAAGGCCTCTAATGATCTACATGATCAAAACTTCTAAAAACGTCCACCTTCAGGTCGTTGTTCGCGTGTCTGTTTGTTATGAAATCTTTAATGATTTTTATAAAGTAAACATATTGTTAGTAATATTTTAAGATGGATGCTTACTGGACTGAATCAACTTAAGTTTACTTGATTATCACTCATAATTTATTAGAAAATGTTAATTAGATATATCATGATAAAATATCATTGTGAGTATCAAATATGATCAGACTTTTAAAGAACATGTATTATTTGTACATTTCTCAATCATTATTTTATTGCATTGCATTATACGTTTTGCACCCACAGTAAAAACTATAGAGCTTTTATCATAAAACTAAGCATTTAATAAAACTAATGTAAGGGACATGTAGAGTGACATCTGATATTTCTATGCATTTTTGTTTAAGTCTGTTATTGTCACAGTGTCTGGTTTGTGTTCCCTGGGTAAACACTAGAGGTCCCCTTCCTTCACGGTGTCACTCGCTCATGAACTGCAATTCCCACAATCCTGTCTGTACTCATCACTGTTCATTGCACTCAGCTGTTCCCCATTATCATTGTTAGTTTTTGTGTGCATAAAAACCCTGTCTGTGCTAGTGTTTGTTACGGAGTCCTTGTTATGTATCACACCACTTTGGATGTCTGTTCTCGCCTGTTTCTTGTGTTGGTTTGCCTTTTGGATTTTGACCTTTGCTTGGACTGGATTTATGAGTAACAGATTTCCCTTATTAAACTTACTGCAATTGGATCTACTTTTCCTCTGTTCTTGTGTGGATCGTGATAGAAGGACTCCGTCACCAAAGATCCAGCGGTATGTTTTCTGGTGTTTCTTCCCCAGCCATCGAGCGGGAGAGAAAGATTTGTTTTGAGGGAACCCGCCTAGTCATTTTCCGTGGGACCCGGGGAGGTTGCAGAGGAGTGAGTGGTCGTGAGGAAATCAAACATCACTCTCCACCATGGCCCCCCTTCGACCCTGGGCTCGTGAGGGACGGATCGGAGCCGCCGTCTCGCCATCGCGGATGGAGAAGGGGGAGGAGGCACACGTCTGTCGATCCAGAGACTGTTCACGTCACGTCAGCCGAGCCTGTGTCTTCGGACAAGATGGCTGCTGAAACGTTATTGGATTATTTTTCTATGCTATCCAAGATCCTAGAGATTTCCAGGAGTGTTCATGTCACGTCTGCCGATCCAGAGACTGTTCACGTCACGTCTGTCAATCCAGAGACTGTTCACGTCACGTCCAGGGCCGTTTGAAGGAATCTGGGGCCCCAAGCAAAATGGACATGGAGGCCCCCCCAATAAAAAACATATTATAATATGTAACCATATTCCGTCCGTTCGAAAAAAGTTGCACTAACTGTTTGTTACAAGCAGCATTTGCCGTCAGGCAGGTAGCTAACATAAACATATTTTTTCTAGGCTACCTGCTGCAAAATTACACCATTTGTACAAGACAAGTGGAGCTATTTTATCCAGTGTAATTTATCACTTACCACTAGGGGTGTAACAAAATTCACGGTTCGGTTCAATACGATACACGTGTTACGGTTTGGTATGTTTTCGATACAGCGAAAAGAAAGAAATGCCAATTTCCTTGATTTATTTATTTTTCTTTTTTTAATTAAAACTAGCACCATAAAATATTATTTATTTTTACTTTGAGCAATTCTGGAGCTATAATTGACTCTTCTTAGGAGCATATAAAACAAAACAGCTCCTTGGAAAAATTTTAATTTAATATTTTAGTTAAGATTAACATTTGAGGGCATTGTATTCATAATGTCAAAATAAAACCGACGTAATGTTTCTTGAAGGCATTATAGCCTACTATTCCTGCCAAACAATGTGAATGTTTCTCACTAGATCTCGCATGTTATTACTTCTGTGGCGAATTCAAATGCTTTCTTTACTGGATCTCTTATTAGCGATGTGTAGTAACAGTGTCGCATGATCACGATCGGCTCGCGCTGCACTGGTCCAAACTGATAAACAACGGTCCGTCAACCACACAATAACGAGTAGCTAAGTTTCGTTCCGCTTACATTACACTTGCCATTTGATGTTGGGCAATGTTGTAGTCGCGCCGGCGTCTCTACATTATGAGCGCGCTTGCCACGCGCGACCCGCCTACATTTGAAATAGCGAAATTTTGGTCGGCAGGAAAAATGATCCAACGAACCGTTCGGTTTGAAAATGCGTACCGAACACCGAACCGAAAGCCTCGTACCGAACGGTTCAATACGAATACGTGTATCGTTACACCCCTACTTACCACTATCTTGTTTTTTTCTTATCCTTCTCTTCATTTCTCTTCATTCTTTTCTGGCTTCCTGAAGCATAATTCCGCTTAATGATGACTGCCGAGGAGGTTTTGTATTTTGCCGGCAGCAGAGATCACGCAGTTGGCTGGCTGCTGTCGACTACTGAGGGGGGCCCCCTTGAGGGGGATCCCGATAACAGTGTCATTGCACTTTACTGCATTGACCATCAAAGGGGCGCTCACACAGTTTGTCATTGCCTTTTATTCTTACCCAGTCGTTGTCTTGGGGCCCCAGGACAGCTCGGGGCCCCAAGCAATTGCTTGGTTTGCCTGCCTTGTCGCGACGGGCCTGGTCACGTCTACCGATCCAGGGACTGTTCACGTCACGTCTGTCGATCCAGTGACCGTTCACGTCACGTCTGCCGATCCAGAGAACATTCACGTCACGTCTGCCGATCCAGAGACTGTTCACGTCACGTATGCCGAGCCTGTGTCTTCGGACAAGATGGCCGCAGCCGAGCCTGTTCACGTCACGTCTACCGAGCCTGTGTCTTCGGACAAGATGGCCGCCGCCGAGCCTGTGTCTTTGGACAAGATGGCCGCTGCCGAGACGGATCCAGTGTCTGCGGACAAGAGGGTCGCCGCCGAGCCTGTTCACGTCATGTCTGCCGAGCCTGTGTCTTCGGACAAGATGGCCGCTGCTGAGCCTGTGTCTTCGGACAAGATGGCCGCCGCCGAGCCGGTGGTGTCTGTTCCGGAGCCGGTGGTGTCTGTTCCGGAGCCGATGGTGTCTGTTCCAGTTCCTGAGCCGGTGGTGTCTGTTCCAGTTCCTGAGCCAGTGGTGTCTGTTCCAGTTCCTGAGCCAGTGTCTGTTCCTGTGCCGTGGCCGCCCGAGGGGTCGTCTCCGCCGTGGCCGCCCGAGGGGTCGTCTCCGCCGTGGCCGCCCGGGTGGTCGTCTCCGCCGTGGCCGCCCGATGGACTGTCTTCTCCGCCATGGGTGCCTGAGGGAAAGTCTCCGCCCGAGAGAAAGTCTCCACCCTGGCTGCCCGATGGACTGACGTCTCCACTCTGGCCGACTGAGGGGAGGTCTCCGCCCTGGCCGACTGAGGGGAGGTCTCCGCCCTGGCCGCCTGAGGGAGACTCTCCGCCCTGGCCGCCCGATGGACTGACGTTTCTGCCCTGGCCGTCTGCACAACCTGCTCCGCCCTGGCCGCCCGAGGATAAGTCTCCACCTTGGCCGCTCGAGGATAAGTCTCCACCCTGGCT
Source organism: Scardinius erythrophthalmus (assembly GCF_964197995.2). Lineage (NCBI taxonomy): Eukaryota > Metazoa > Chordata > Actinopteri > Cypriniformes > Leuciscidae > Scardinius > Scardinius erythrophthalmus. Next base: position 14,017,674 of record NC_138244.1, read on the forward strand.
GCCCGATGGACTGTCATCTCCACCCTGGCCGCCCGATGGACTGTCATCTCCGCCCTGGCCACCTGTTGGGCCGTCTGCTTCGCCTTGGCCACCCAATGGACTGTCTGCTTCACCCTGGCCGCCGGCTAAGCTGTCACCCCCTGTTCCTGTTCCCCTTCATGGACCTGGCCCCCCATCCCTCCCCCTGATCCTCCACTGTTCCACCTCCCTCCTGGACTCTTGTTTTGTTTTGTAGTGTTGTCTTGGAGCATCTGGTAGCCGCTCCGTAGAGGGGGGGTTATGTCACAGTGTCTGGTTTGTGTTCCCTGGGTAAACACTAGAGGTCCCCTTCCTTCACGGTGTCACTCGCTCATGAACTGCAATTCCCACAATCCTGTCTGTACTCATCACTGTTCATTGCACTCAGCTGTTCCCCATTATCATTGTTAGTTTTTGTGTGCATAAAAACCCTGTCTGTGCTAGTGTTTGTTCCGGAGTCCTTGTTATATATCACACCACTTCGGATGTCTGTTCTTGCCTGTTTCTTGTTTTGTTTCTTGTGTTGGATTGCCTTTTGGATTTTGACCTTTGCTTGGACTGGATTTATGAGTAATGGATTTCCCTTATTAAACTTACTGCAATTGGATCTACTTTTCCTCTGTTCTTGTGTGGATCGTGACAGTTATACTCTTAAAGATTATTTACGTTTCAAGCTATTCGATTTTAATCTTACTTTTTGGTCATATATACAGTAAATAACAGCAACTACAACAAATTGCATATAGCGCTACATATTCTCACTGTATCATTATGTATCAAATATGATACTCAACAAAAAACACATTTTTTTTTATAAATATTTGTCTAAATGTTTGTCTATTTGTCAATAAACTGTTCCATTTAAATAACAATAATAATTGTTTTCTGTCTATATTCCACATGCCAGGCTTTACAGGGTTAACTTTTAGGCTATTCTTTTTAAATTTTTACTGTTTTCACAGTTTTACATGCTGTTTTTAATGGCTTTTAAAAGTGATACTGTTTTGAGTGAGCAAATTTACCCCTCAAATTCTCACATTTGAAGTCACAAATATATAAAGTAATTCTTAAATTAAAGCATTTAAATCTAAAAATGGGTAAAACAATATATAGCAATAGCTGACAATGAACTTTATCATGGTGAATTGAATATGTAAAAGGTACTGTAAGAAAAAGGTAATGTAAAATTACATTAACATTTTTTTAGAAACTAGATTAGATTTAAAGGATGAAATTATTTAAATACATTTTAAATAATAATCAAGTTTGCTTATAGCCCCTTTAAAGAAACACTTAACACTTTACATCCTTCCTCTTCTTACTCTTCAATTGTTGTATAACTGATCTCAATGTTCTCCAACTGTTAAAGGGGTGGTATAATGCCCTTTTCACAAGAAGTAAAATAAGTCTTTGATGTCCCCAGAGTGTGTATGTGAAGTTTTAGCTCAAAATACCCCACAGATATTTTTATATATAGCATGTTAAAGTTGTCACTTTTTGTGGGTGAACAAAAACGCACCGTTTTTGTGTCTGTTCCTTTAAATGCAAATGAGCTGATGCTCCCGGCACAGGGGGCGGAGCTACAACAACTTTTACCTCACACAGACATGCACTGGAAATTTCAAAAACTTTTAGCCTTTTTTGTTCAAACCGGAGTCAGACAAAGATGGAGAGACTCAAGAAGAAGTGACAACATAGACAACATTTCTGAATGGTTAGTTGATAAATTTATGTAGCTTATGTGTAGTGATCTTCTAGTCATTGATTAGCATATTCTGTCTTGATAATCTATAAATCGCGTTTCGGGGGCGGGGTCTGTGTAAATTTTAGGGTTAGTGATGTCACTAAGCCTGGAAGAATGTTGTGTAGTCCCTACCAGCCATTAGTTGTAGTCCTTAAAAAGCAATTTCTTTAAAAGAAAATATCTCCCTTTGCTTTGAACTTTGAGCGTCGTAACTTTGCAGATGTTGTTTATGCTCAAACAAGTTAGAAAAGTGAAATCATATTCAACCACCCCTTTAAATGACCCTTTTTTGAATCCTATACTGCAGTCTGTCCAGCAGATGGCAGCATGTATCAACTTATGCACCACAGCAAACTCCTGACATCATCAACCTTGGGGCAGAAATATCCATGGTAACCCATGAATGAATTCTCACAGCTTACTGTAATGAATAAAATGAACCCAAAGAAGAAATACGGCTCCCGTCACATGAGCGCTTAAACATTAGGATTTGCACTTGATCACACCTGGTGAATATTTAACATCATGTTTAGGGCTCAAGATTTGGCTGGTTCATGGTCCAGTTTAGCCTCTGATGGAAAGTGCTGAAACTACACCATTCTGTCTTTCTCCAGGTCACCACAATGGCATCTGTTCTTAATCTCTAGAACAGTTACATGTCCAACAGGAAGGGACTGATAACATGTCTGTTCAACCGAATCAGGCCAGTTAGCTTCCTGTGAACACAGAGCGGACAGTCAATAGTGACACGGAAGGGTCACTAGCCACTGGCTTTTAATGACATGCTGAGAGGACGCAGGATTAGCGAGGGATGATGTCATCCCTGCCACCAGCAACTGTGCCCTAAATGACATTTCTATTACTCTGTGTCGTCTTATAAAGGAACTCATGCCATTTTAATGTCAAAGAGACACAGAGAAAGAAGGTTTGTGGGTGACAAAAAACGAGGTGTACCGATATCCTTTCCTCTGATTTATTTATTTGCTTGTTATGAATCATAGCCTACAGTGCATGGCTGAATTTATATTGCTTCATGCAGCAAGAATGCCTGATTTGTTCAAGTCTCAGTACGACTTCTCAAAGACACAATAGATTCCAGTACATCTGTGTTACATTACATCCAAGTTAGATCACTTTATGACTCGCCTTTTTTGGAAATCTGCGTACTTGGTGATGGGGGAATAGAGTCTTTTTTATATATCTAGGTTTTTGTTGTTGTTGAGTGAACAGTCTCAGTTGTTTCTGTACAGCTAGAGTTTTTAACCTAGGTTTAGAGAACATATTTACGTATCAGAAGAGCAAGATTGCTGTTGTTTTGAATATCATATCATTCAGCCGTAGCCATGACACAGTATTGACAGTTCGGGAGCATGTCTATGTTCCCACAGCCCTATGTTCCCACAGCCCTAAACCTAACATACCTAAACCTACCTCTCACAGGAGGGAGACTTGTCTGGGATGTTATTGGGCTATCCCTGTACCAGTACAAGCACTAAAACCTACCCTTCGTGGGGGAATTAGGCTTGATTGTTTGACATACCTAAAACCTACCCCTCACAGTAGGGAGACTTGTCTGGGATGTAATTGGGCTATCCCTGTACCAGCACAAGCACTAAAACCTACCCTTCATAGGGGACATAGTTAAATGAGAGAACATAGGGCTGTGGGAACATAGGGCTGTGGGAGCATATGGTTGTGGGAACATAGGGCTGTGGGAACATAGGGCCTGTTCACACCAAGGACTAAAACTAATGCGATAATGCTTTAAAAATCTTTCTAGTTCTATGAGAACAGCGGAGTTCACACCACCACAACTATAACGATAACATCACAGAGAAGCTTATGTAGTTGGAATCACTTTCAGAACGTTTTTGTCCAGCTAATGAACAATAAAATCATTAGCAGCCAATCAGAATGCTCAAGCATTTAAAGTGGCAGATGACAAAACTGCAGCGCACAATTAAAATAAACAGAACGGCTGCATGTTCTTTTAAGGTACTTATTTTGAATAAGTATATTGCGACCACTAAAAAACGTATGTTCTATATTGTATGAATCTGTATAATGTTATTATATAATCCAGACATCAGCCATAGTTACTGTCACGAGACCTCCCAGAGTCAGTTGTGTCACTTCACTGCCATTCACAAATCCTCTCCTGTGGCCTCATGGGATATATTGCTTATTATTTTATGAGTACTGTGAATTTGGACATACTACTTTTGTCACATACTGTTTTGCACCTACTAGCCGATTAGTTAGTAGGGAAGTATACAGTTTCCGATGCAGCCAACATTATCATATGTTGGTGTGGACACTAGTTCACTAGTACTATCACTATATCGTTCTTGATGTGAACAGGCCTTAACAATAATGATAACAATAAAGTTTTTAAAATATCACTGGAATCCCTTTCAGAACAATGTTTTACTGCTGTTGAACAATAAAAACATTAATAGCCAATCATAATCTACCCGACTTTAAAAGCTTTGAGCATATAAAGCAGCAGACCACATGCAGCATGCACTTATGATTAAAAGAACATTATCATCCATTGGTGTGGACTTTAATATAGTTATCGTTATAGTTATCATTGTGAATGGCCCTTTATGGCCTTTTTATACTCCATCAATGGATAGTTTCAGTCAATGCCATTGTGTGTCTCAGAGCAACACAGTAGTGGTGTTTTGTTCCTGAATGAATCAGTGTTTTTGAACAAATCAGTTGAGTGAATGATTCAATAACTCACTCAAAGGCAGTTCAATGAAAGAATCAGTGTTTTGGACTCATTGGTTCAGTGAATATCTAAATGAATCCGTCCATAAAGACCGTTTGCTTGTTTCTTTTCTGAAATTAATTAGCGTGGTTGAACGAATCGTTGACTAAATGACTCACTTATAAAAAAAGCCACTTGTCGCTGCTTACTGGCATAATAATGTAAATGTGCAAAATCCCCACCACTAATGCACAGCGATCAGCCAATCAAATTTGAGAATCGTTTAAATGTAAAATGCTCATTATGATGGTCTTCTTTTTATAAATGGTAGTCTTGATGGTTGATTCATTCAGGATTTGAACTCAAAATTCTCTGTCATTTGTTTCACCCATTCGTTTTCTTTTGCTTCTCTGCCTACTTTCATTATTCAAAAGCTTTCATTCATCCCTTGTTCCTTTGATTCGTCTGCCACACTCAATGCTAATATCTGTTGAATCCATTAGGTATTATTTTTAGCTCTGCTTTACAAAGGAAGAAAATGTGGTCTAAATCTAGATGCATTCTCTTTACACAGACTCTCTCTTTTCCATTCTTCTCTCCTCTCTCTCTCTCTCTCTCTCTCTCTCTCTCTCTCTCTCTCTCTCTCTCGCTCTCTCCAGGGTTGAGTAAAATCCAGAACCTAAGAATTAGCTTCCCTTCATGAATTAGTTGGAAATTGAATTTGCACCTCACACAGGAATGAACTCATTTTAATAATTTTGTTATTAAAATAAAATTGTGTGATACACTACCATTTACAAGTTTCGGGTAAGTATGATTGGGAAAAAAAGAGAGAAATTAATACTTCTATTAAGCAAGGACACATTAAACTGAAATAAGTGGCAGTAATTGCATTTATAAAGTATGAACGATTTCTGGTTCAAATAAATGCTGTTTGAAACTTTTGAAATGCTGAAAAATGTGTCACGTTTCTACAAAAATATTAAACAGCAGAACTGTTTTCTACATAGATGTTCACAATATTACTGTTTTACAGTATCTGACTGATCAAAATAAAGCAGTCTTGGAGAGTATAAGAAGCTACTTTCAAAAACATTTAAAAAAAATCATAATTATAAAAACTTGTGTATATTTATATATATATATATATATATATATACATATACATGCACTATAATTTATATATTTTATAGACTTTGTAGATTCATTTATGCATCATGTTTGCTACTTCAATTTAAATTTGACTTGTGAATGGCGCACAACCTTTCCATTCACAATGCGACTCTCACACGCATGCTGCGGTATATGAACCTCCCCTTCCCCCCCTCCCGCTGACTTTTTCCTGAATGGATGCTGAAGCTCAGGGACCGGCAGCTTCCACGCTGCGGCTGTGGCTCAGGGAGGGAGGGATGCTGGAGGTATTAGTGGCTTCTGTCGCCATTACATGTGCAAGCTTGAAACATCCAGCCTGCCATTCGATGTAGAGGAAGGGGGGTAAGGGAACTCTGTCATCCACACTCACACTGCCTGAGGATTACAGCCCATAATCTGCACAGCAACAGCCCTGCTCTCTCTCTCTCTCTCACTGAGATGATGGAAGGAGAGAGGGGGGGGGGAAGAGATAGAAAGAAGAGATGAGATTAAGAATGGCTGCTGATTCATTCATATAATTTCTTCTCTATTCACATTCCCGGCCTGCACTGGGGTGTGGGGGGGAGGGGGTGTATAGCGAAAAATGGGCATCACTAAGATGAAGGAGGGCGAGTGAGGACGAGCACAGCTTCATCCATCCACACCCCCATCTTCATCAGCGGTGAGGAAGAGGAGGGAGCTAATGACGTCATTGCAAAGGCACCGCAGTACAAAAGCAAAGTTGCAATGAAATACAGACGTGCACTCGTTCTGCCCAAAATCCCACGAATTATGGGAAAACGCTGGTGTGCAAAAATGGATTTGAAGCACAATTCAGAGTCTGAAGATGTGGGTTTATATTGACTGAAAACGGTTTAAACCATTGGTAGGATAGTACTGGGAAAAATGTGCAAAGTCTTTCCATACGCAAGCTTTTTTATTAGGACAGGTCGTTTTGGGAAAAGGGGGGCAGAGCACATGCCAGTGCAGTGGTTCGGGCTTGACGTAGGCACGATGATGTCATTGATTCAGGAGCACAGAGAACTAGTGCAGTCTGATTTTTATTTTTTTTAGCGCTGTATTGTCAGGAAAGACAAAGAAGTGTACAAACTCCAAGAGACAAAATATAGCATGATTTTACGTGACATTGCACTAAAAATCTACTTTATGCTGTGCCATTGAGGTAGAGACGATTGCAAGAACTCTTTCAATAATGGATCCATTGAGGAGCCATAGATGCATCCATCCAATATAGCATTGATGATGTCATAAAGCAGTCTCTTTCAACTAGCAGGTTGAACATGCTATGTTATATCACAAGTCTTTCTTTATTGTTTGATTATCTTTCATTTACATATTTATTTATTTTGAGAATAGACCTACCACACGAGAACCACTGGAGTCCTACTGTGATGTTTCACCATTTGCTTGGCCTGTAAATGCTTCAATATGATCAGAATCATCAATGGTGCATGAGGACAGATAAACCCTTCCCACTCTTGCTGAACGGGCATTTGACTGGTCTGTCCTCCACTGACCCAGAATAGCATCCCTTTGAAAATGAGGTCAGCACCCCCTCCATCTCATAAAAAAAAAATAATAATAACGGAAGAAGATTTCGAACGGGGGAGTGTGAGGAGAGAGAGACAAAATGAATCATGCCAGGATGACTAATGTCTTGCATAACTGCCTGAGAATCCCTCCTAGTGTTTATCAATGGGCGGTGGGCTGGCTGGATTTCATAACCCTCCCACATTCCCTTCAAAAAGATCAAAACCTGTGAATATTCACAGCCGCCAATCATCACAAGCCACCATAGGTATCCGCACTGCGCCGTCAAAAGCAAACAGATTCTGTTTATAAAAGAGGAACGCTGGCTGAATGTTGCGCTATTGTCGTCTATTGACATAATAATCAGAGGGAACTTATACTCTGACCTCTTGTCAATATATTTCAACTTCCATTTGTCCTCTCTAAGAGTATGCTTATTATTATTAATGAACTCTTTTGTTCGCTTGGAAATAGGACTGACATGGCTTGGAAGGGATTCCTTAAGGATGTCATGTCTGACACAATCAAACTGTGTGTCCCTGTATTTTGTCCTACTTTGTTTGAGATGGAGAATCCAGCTCTCTTCCGCTTTGACGTCATCAGCCATATCTGGCCTGTATTATGTTCGCTCCCTCTCCTCAGGTTTCCCCTCGAGAGTTTGTTATTCCACTGAATCAAAATAAATTGCCTATGAAACCGGATGAATCAGTCAACCCCCTCTTCCCTCCTCCCTATTCCCATTCCATGCTTTTTCACTCAGTATTACGTATTAGAAGGGAGTCTCGATGCGTCTTTCATATCTTTTCTCCTTTCTTCTTTTTTTCAAAGTGGGGCATTTCTTCCAGCACCCACTCTGTTTGCTCTTTTTAGCATCTTGCTGCTTTCCGGTTGTCACGCCTTATTTTGAGTCATGAGTCGTGTTGTTAGCCAAGTTAGAAGGAGTTTGAGGATGATGTGCTGACAGCAGAGGTGTTGAATCATCTGGAATCATCTTGGGAGGCTGGTTGGAAAGGGACTGAATTTTAAGAAGAAAGTAGCCAGAAAAGTGGCATATAAAAACATCAGGAAGCATTTTGGAAGTTGCATAATTGTTCAGTTGCATTAAGTGTACAGAATGTGCTTACTAGATCAAACAAAAGCAAACCAGCTGAGTTCCAATTCAGAGGCTGCATCCTTCGAAGGTTGCATTCGAAGACCGATTGCGTCACAGTGGCTGTGATGAACAGTGATGAAGGCTGTCCCAATTGGAAGGCTCCCTCAAATGTGGCCTTAAAATGCATCCTTTGTTTCCCGGGTAATGAAGGATACAACGTGCTTTTCCCAAATCACTGAAGTGACCTTGACGTCCGGGTTAGCGGTAGCATGAGCCATCAGGCAAGTGTTATTTAAATAAACTCCTGATGTACTTACAAACCTTCCAATGCCTCGTTTTATGAGTACAGAACCTATTTGTACTACTGTAGAAGATTGGTACCATTCTGGGCATTATTAGTGGGGTAATTTACAAGATACATCCTTGGTTCCATTAGCGCCTGCACTAAGCCATTCAGCTGATATCTCTAAATAAGCTCTAACTTTAAAAATGTTCGACCAATGGAAAAAAGCCTTCTTGGGGGGTGTTTGGCTCAAGGTCATGGTGCAAAGGACCCTAGGTTGATTTTATTCATCCCTTTAACAATGCTCTGTCTGACATTCGCAGGCTTAGAAGGCTGGCCTTTAAAGTCTGCATCCTCCGAAGGATGCAGCCTCTGAATTGGGACACAGCTAATGTGGTATCCTCATGTAGAATCCTCTTCACCTCCCTCAGTTCTTGTTAGCGCTATGCAAAGCTAATAGGCTAAGCTATTCACATGCTAACCTAAGGCTAATTTAAATATTTATATATATTTTATATCTGTTTAAGTGCTAGTGCCATACAAGGTAGGCTACTATCTCCCTTTCTTGAAGGCTGATCAAGGGTGTTATTGTGACATCTTGTTCTAATTAATAGAAAGTGCTTTTCATAACCAGTTAGCGCTATAATGAGCAAAATGAAAACTAAGAAAGGAAATGTTTCATTTGACCTTCTACAACTTCTATAACTTTTTATTTCATTTTATTTTGTCTTTTTGTTGTCGACCCACCTCAACAAAAAGATAAATCCCTCCACTCCTCAATGTTTACAACAATCCAGAGGTCCAGTAAATAAGGAATAATGGAGAGGTGTGGGAACAGATGGGCTGAGGGAGAACCGAGGTGTTTGCGGCGCCAGCTGGTCAATAGTGGATTGAAGGAATGCGTTTGATGCACGTTTCACTGGAGAGGTGCAATATTTCCCTCACAGATCCAAAACAAAGACCAGAAGTTGCACTGACGCCACACACTTCATTTTATCTCTATTCATCATTTCCAGAAATGAAAAGAGGGTCATCTGGTCAGATAAAGTTCAGGATTGTTCTTGATTCTGTGATGATGATGGTTGGCATGGTTTCTGTTTCTCTAGCAGAAGTCACACATGAAAGTGAAGTTGTAGGCGTTCATGAGGTGGCTGAGGCCTCAAAAACCTCCAGGCCAGGCAGTGACAGGAACACTGAGCCCAGACTAAGAATAAAACCTCACACTCTCTTTCTAATCTCACGTGTTGCAGAATGTGGGAATGTGAGTCATCTGAAAGTGTAAGGAACAAACAGTAACACAAAACTTACACCTGAGTTTGTTGTGTTAGAAGCTAATGTATAAGACTGCTGTGATCTCCTTAACCACACAGAACACCCCAGCAACATAGAAATAGTTTGTCCAATCTATCTAGTACAAATCTAGACAACTAACAGGGTTCTGCATAATTGCCTGTTTTATTTTATTGTAGTAAAAAAAGAAAGGGTAAATTTGTGGTTAGTGTGTTTTTACAACAAATAGCCTAGACTCTGGTTACTGTAGTAAAAGCATAGTTAATTTCCAATGGTGTTTTATTGAATTTTCCTGTTAGTAAACTAGCTAGTGAAATGTCATTTCTGTGCCACTAGTGAGACCAAACAAAACTACAAAAATCTGTTAAAAAACTGTTGTAACTGTTAAAAAAACACTTTGATCTGCTGCCATTGGTCAAATAACTTGATAGCCCCACCCCAGATCCATGCCATTGGTTGAGCCAATGTTGTTGTCTGACAAACAGATAACTACAAAAATGCACATTTGTAAAAAAGGTGACATCATTCGTATTATGTGTTCAGTCTATAGGCGCAGTGACATCGCCAACAACTATGGAAGGCCAAAAGGGCCAAAACGTGTGTAAACTGTCTTTAAAAATGAACAATGAGCATAAATAGCACAACTAATTAATAAACACTGGCATGTGTGTTTTTTGTCATTTTGACAACGTTGTTGTATACGCGAAAAATGCAGTTTTTAGTACATCACTGTCTATGTTTTTCTCGTGAACCACTTAGTTTGGTTAGTCTGAGAAGAAAGAGCTGGCGTGGAAGCATGCAATGACATGATGTTTTAAAATGCAAAAAATGTTTTACATTATTAATGTGCATTTGGTAAGTGGTGGGAGCTTAGTGTGCATTATCCAGTATGATTTCATGACACGTGTATGGAGATCTCATGAGGGGGCTCATAAAATCTTTCGGTATGAAATCATCTTATCAAAAATGAAACAGATGAGGGGAATAATGGGGGAACGGACTCAAATGCAGTTCCCTTGCCTATGATGTCAGAATTTTCTAAGGATTTAGAGAGAGAGAGATCGAATGAACATAGGTCAACCTGAAGTATTCATTAGAATTTTAATGTGCAATGTGGCTACAACTATATTTTATTCATTCTTAGTGTGTTGTGGTGTTTACTCATTCTTCATGCTGATGTAAACACAAATGAGGTAGTCAAGTATATTTGGCCATTTTGTTCATGCTTTGGCTGAATGACTAAGTCTCTTGTATTCGCTAGCTTATCTTCTTCCTGCTGCCTCAGGATCCGGGAGAAGCCTGTTTAATTAAATGATGATGTGTCCATGCCAACTCCAGTTTAAGTCACAATCAGTGGAAAGCATTTAATGATTCAGGAAGGATGTTTTCTATTTGGTTTTTAGCCCAGTGGTTCCAGCGGCCGAGCGGGTTACACAAGAACGTATTGATCGGCTCTCTGTCCGGGTTCACACAAGTGCTGATTCTGCTGAAAAAGGATTTTTTTACCTGACATACACATAACACATATAAGTAACACACTTTAATATTTGTATATATAAAAAGTTAGGGAACCCGAGACTGCTGGAACAACACGGCTAAGGATGAGCTCATGCAAGTTAAAACTTTAAATAAAATTTTACATGTATTTATAAAATGAAACAATTGTGTTATATAAAGTCAAACTGTGACATAAGCATCGTAATTATGAGGAAAAATGTATGAATGTGATGTAAGTTAATTATGAGAAACAAAGTCATAGTGTGTTATAAAATTGCAATTGTGAGAAACATAATCACAGTTGGGTAATATAAAGTTATAATGCAAGATATAAAATTGCAATTAGGAGAAAACAGCTGCAATTTTGTCACAAATGCACAATATAAAATCTCAGTTATGAAATATACAAGTAATTTTGTGAGATATACAGGCACAATTATGGGGAATAAAGTTACAATTACGAGAAAGCAGTCATTTTGATAAATAATGTCTATATTGTGAGATATATAGATGTGATTATAAGAAATAAAGTTGTGAAAGTGAGATATAAAGGTTACATTTTGAGAAACAAAGTCAGTTAAAGGGACAGTTCACCCAAAATTGAAAAATATGTCATCATTTACTCTCCCTCAAGTTTGTTGGCTTCTATATGAAAAAGAAAAAAAAGAAAAAGGAATATACTGCCCATTAACTGTTTGGTTACCGACATTCTTCAAAATTTCTTATTTTGTGTTCAGCAGAAGAAAGAAATTCATACAGGTTTGGAACAACTTGAGGGTGAGTAAATGATGACAGAATTTTCTTGGGCGAACTATCACTTTTAAGGAATATAGTCACAATATGACAATCAAAGTTGCAATGATGAGAGATTTTTTATTTATTTTTACTCTGGACAAGGGCTTTCATACAATTCTGCTTGGACAATCTGTGATCAACCAGATTCCAAGATCTGAGTTTGTCTGATACTATAAGGAAGGATTCAACTACTTGTTTGGTGTTGTTCCCCGACAGGATGAAAGGTTTCGGCATGCACCTCTCTAGCGATCACTGCTACAAACCCGAAGCTCATCTGCAAGTCTTACCACGGCATATCTCATCTCAGAAGTGCGACATGAGACTGACACGTCACCTCCTGCCCGCTCAGGTGCACCCAATGTTGTTTCACGCCCCGTTGTGTCTTAAAGACGAACAACCATGGATCCTTGAGTCAGTGAAGGCACAAAACATGTCAGCTTCCCCAAATACAGTCACCACAATGGTACTCTTGTTAAAGATTTAAGTGTTTTCATTGTGTACTAGAGCAAAGTTCCAAAAGGAGTAAATAATGCATGGGCTCCTAGAGAAACTCTAAGCATTTGTGCAGAAGTCACACTGATTCTTCTTGCTTTGTTGTTGTTGTTGTTGTTTTTCTATCACACATTACTTAATCAGAGAGTGAGGTAATCATCTTTCCAAATCCCTAATGGTAGCAAATCTGCCGCTTTTATTGAACGAAACACGATAATCCAGTGACTCTTGTGTGAAGGAACAGGATGTTCTGCTCTACGGTGACAAATGTTCTATATCTGCACACAAGATGAACCATTAAACTTTTTGTGGTGTCCTTTTAGAAGTAAACTTCATTGTTATTTCATTTTTTGCCAATGTAGGTGTAGAAGCTGGTGGGTAATAGGAAACATCGCTGGACCAGAGCTGAGGGAGTTTCATTTAGCATAAAAGGGAGTAAACGGCTCCCAGTGGAGCAGTGACTGGCAGTAGCCACATGGTGTCATAAGTTTTGTTATGGTGTCATCTGAGCATGAGTTCCTTCCTCTTTGTCAAACAGTTCAACCCCAGCCCTCCCTTTGTCACCAACAGCCGCAGACCACATCCTGAACTCTGGTTTAGCACTCTTCCTACTGATATGACTGCTAATCCACTGTAGACACACATGTACAATGCGCTGTGACCTTTGCTACATCAAAATCGCATTAGAGGACTATACAACTGCTTTACATGCCAAAAGTAACACATTAACCAAAGAAATTTCAGGGTCATATTTAGCCCATAAATTCGAAAAAATTGAGCACTTAAATTATTATTACTGTAACCGATATATATGCACTTACAGTAATAATAATTGAAGGGGAAATAGGCTCAAATGATCATAAATAAATGTAATAAGCATGCTGGGATGTCTGTTTATAAAGCTAGTTAAGTTTATAATATAAGTGTCCAAATTGAACATTTTAAGTTAAATGTATGAATTAGTGTACGATAACATTTCAAGTTAAGAACAATTAAAATGTATAAGTAGTAAATAAAAATCTGCAAGTTCTGCTTACTTAAACTTTGAATTTCTAAAAATTAAAAAAATTGAGTTTTGCCAACTGATCCAGGTTTACAGTGTGTATGTTTATTTATTATTGCTTATAATGTTTTTATTTAGTCTAGTTTTATGTTATTTTAAACAGATTATTGTTTTTTACGTGTTTTATCCAAAAGCTAAGTGTATCATTTGGTCAATGAGGTATCTGTGATCTGTTTTATCGTGTGCAGGGGGCAGGATGGATGATTTGACACCCTTTGTGCAACACTGAAAGGAAAAGACCTGAACAGTTTACTGAGCACGGCACGGCTGTTTTAAACTCATCAATATTTAAACAGCTCGGCTTACTGCTTCTCTCTCTCTCTCATGGTTGAGTGAAGGTAATTCTTGCATAATTTGACTTTAATGCATTCTTAGCTCAGCAACAGGAAGATAGAAGAGTTAAAGCGCGAAAAAAAAGTATCAACATCCCCTATGTGATGAAAACCTTCAGTTTTGAATGGCTAAGTATGCCACCAATTAGACTGGCACTGACTGAAAGAATGTGCTACTGTCACTCACTACAAACCTCTTTACCTCCTACCCAGATGAAAAGCGACCTGTGTGCCCTGCATCTATTCCTTATCAGGTGTGACGCTTCCCCCTCCTCAGGAGCAACCTTTTGAACTGCGTCTTCAAAACGCCTGTCTTGAGGAGTCTCAGCCATCAAGGTGCAACCAGAACACAGTGGAATTTTTACAACAGGATATGATTATGCTGAGGGAGATGTGTGTGTCCGTCCGTGTTTATGGGAGGAGCCAAAGGTTTGACCCTCGAATGAAGGGTCAAATGACAGTCTGACAGGAAGATTAGATGTGCCATTTGGTTTGTTATTTAGAAGGAAATTGCCTCAGTCGGCGCTGTTGAATTCATTCATTCTGACTCTCTTCATTTGTAACTTGTTGACAAATGACTTAATGTGTAAGATGTTCACAGTAATTCATTAATAATCTCTAAACCAATGAATCACCTCTCACAAAAGATCACCTCACTGTTAAGCATTGATGTAACACAATGAAACCTAAATAGGGGTCATTCAAGACCAAACCCTCTGAGGCAGTAAAAGCCAGTCTGCAGTTGTAAAGTTGGTTCTTCCCTCGCTGTGAAAGCTAATGAATAGCGCCATTTATCGGGTGGTCATGTGGACCTCGACACAAAACATTAGCAGTTATATCTGGCCTCCTCTTTAAATCTCATGATACCATTTGTACAGAGGATGAGGAAGCAGAGAGAGGCGTGAGAGAGAAACATTCTCTAGGAGTATTTTTAGTTCATGTCAAACTGTTTATGCTCTCATTTTGTTGCCTGAAACGATAGCTCTCACAAGGACGGACGAGGAGATGTTGGAAAATGCAGCAGTGCCATGACTGTATGGTTGTGTGTTCTGCAGGCCTTGATACACACACACAAAAAACAAACTGATGGACAGAAATATTTTTTTACATTGGTGTTTTACACTGTGTCCAAACTAGGAGCAATGTGACCAGAAATATATCCGTCAGCAATGAATTCGAAAATGTGGTTTGTGTCATTCGGTTCATTGTGTTAACGGTTTCTTGCATTCTTCCGTTGGTGTGGATGGAACATCGTGCTAAAATACTTTGACTCTAGAGTTTTGTGCAACAACGCTACTGAGTCTAAAGGGCGAAAGAGGCAGTGAGTTTATTGTAGACTGATTCTCAAAGAAAATAACTTGTATCTGGTTCAAAAACATCCAGTGCATGGTGTAATCCACACTGTAAAACAATATTGTTGGTTCAACTTAAAAATGTTAGTAACCTAGTTAGTTACTTTCAAATTTTGAGTTCATTGAAATTGATTGAAGGAGATTGGTTTAATCAACAGAAAATCCAAATATGTTACCTGAACCACATTAATTATCTAAGTTGATTTGACAAAAGTACAGTAACCTTAGAACTAATGACGTCTGTCCTTTTAGTGAAGCAAAAACTAATAGGGCAACCAGTGTAGTCGGTTGAAAATTCTTTTAAGGCAATGAAATTTCCAATTCTTTTTTCTGAATATAATTCTTTCAGGTAGTTACTAAAAGAATTGTTATTAAAACATTTTATTTAAAACACATTGTAAATATAAAAAATAAAGGAAATGCATATTTGTGTAGAAAATCCAGGTGCAATAATTATTTTTAAACACATTTTTTTATATAGTATATATATATAACATGATGTTGAATCAGCATTCCACTTATTCACCCGCAGCAAGTCAAGTCAAGGTTTTTCATAACACACTGCAGGGTTATTTCCACCGTGAAGGAATCCGGCTCATCCCTTTAACTTCACATTGATTAGACCTGAAAAGACCTTCGTCATGTGACCAAACCGTCATTGTTCTGCACCAGGTGTACGGCCTCCTGAGTGCTCAACAAGAGCAAGGTCACCCGGTTCACATCAGGCATGAGCAGAAAAAGACGTGACAGCACCTGTTTGTGAAGGTGTGTCATTGCGTCGCTGGAAAACCTGATTGTTGTGATTGTGGGTTTAGAACCAACACCTACAAGTCCAAACCTGCCACCACTCCCTGTTAAACAAATACCTTATTCAAACATATAATCATTTGATGTTTTCCTTGATTCATTCATGAGCGGATGTATGTAAGTGATCAACTTCATCCTAATATTTAGACAAATAAAACTGAGTCATGGTCATTTCCTAATACAAAAACAGCGTTGTAGCCCAATGATCTAATCTAATTCAAGCAGATCTGGCTTTTAACAACTCCAGGCTCCATCTCAAATGCACTCTGGTGTTAATGTGGAAATTGGATCCCTGTTTTCTTTGTTAATGGGGGTAAGGGCTGTGTGTCCAGGTTATGCAACCGATGGCTGGTTTTCTGTCATCAATCACTCTACAGAAGCCTGCCTGGACTGCCTGTGACCTCCGCCAAAACATCTGAGACTTGTGTTGGGCATAATTGATATGCTCGGGAGCTACTGTTTTCATTTTGGTCAAGTGTGACGTTGCCAACTGGAGTTGATCTGAAGTTCATTTTGTGTTTTTATAAATATAGGTTTTGGTCCAGAAAACAAAAGCTGGCTCAGATCAGACACACGGAAAAAGGCATTTTAAAGTTTATCTTCCCAGTAACATGTTCAAACCTGTTAGCAAACAGTTTGGCCATGCTGACTTTAAACAGATACCTAGCTAAGCTAAACTGAAAGCTATCCTTTAGAGAAAGGACATAGTTCTGGACAAGTTTGGCAAAAGTATTTTTGCTATGTAATTTTTGTAAAATAAATATGAAAAAGTACAACAACAAAAAATCAGCCGTACTACCATGGTACATAAAAAAAACAAAAAAACAAAACAAAAACAAACTATCAAAATCATGGCCAAAACTAGCCCAGTCGCGTTCCGGGCTGGGTAACATTGTAAAAATAGCCCAATTCCGCGGGAAAACTGCAGACTTGGCAACACCAAGGCTCTGAATGAACTATTTTGCTAATCTATTTAACTAGTTCAAAAGAGTGATTCATTCATGAATCAGACATTGCTAAATCTGATTCTAAACAGCTTCAGGGTCACATGATCCTTTCTAATTCAAATGCATGATCATTCGAATATTCTGATTTAGTACTCAAGAAACATTTCTTATTATTATCAATGTTTGCAGCTTAATATTTTTGTTGAAAACGTGATACTTTCATTTCAGGCATCTATGATGAACTGAAAGTTCAAAACATCAGCATTTATTTGAATTCGAAATGCTTTGTAACATAATAAAAGTCTTTACTGTCACTTCTGATCAATTAAATGCATTCTTATTAATTGCAATTATTAATTTCTTATAAATAACGACTACATTTTTATATTTTATTTAATGCAATAAAATTCATTTTAAGTGTGTGTGTGTGTGTGTGTGTGTGTGTGTGTGTGTGTCACTATCAGTAACTCCTTCAGCTTCTGGTCACCTGATCAATAGCTTAAAATTAAAACTGTAGCTAAAGACAGAAACCAAGGCAACCGCACTTCTTCTTTCAATCATACACTCTTTCTAATTATTCACTCTGTCATTGTTCCTGTTTAGCAGGTCTGTTATTGCCACCAGACTGGAAATTGTTGGCTAACAGTTGTTTATTACAGAGGAAACCCGTCCTACTCCCCTCATCTCCGGCGAAAACATTCTTGTATGTCCATTAACTGCCATAAAGACTGTAGTGGTGTTTATGTGGAGGTCTTTGTAGAGGCTCCTGTGGTTTTTGCCTTGTAACAGCTTCACCCAACCCTCCTCTACTTCATTAAACAGCTCCGAGTCCAAGAGGGCCTATACCAGACTAATGCGTCCCCTCTGTCCTTCCTTCCTGCCTTAGATGATTAGCACTGGACACTCGCTTTTATTGACCTCACAGCTAGTAGGCCAGACAACGGCACCTCTCCTTCTCATTAGCGCCCACGTCATATACACATTTTCCACAAGGTCGGACTAAATAAACCCCACAATGCACAAACATACACGCCAGTCAACTTTTAGTTGCCTGTTCTCGTAGTTTTATGATATCCGGAGGAGGTGGCGTGGCTGTATCCTGCCTGGAGTGTCGTAAAAAGCCTCATTTTGCTTCGCATTTGTTCTGTCTCTAAGGTCATGAGGGCTCATACAGGCCCCAATAAATGTAGGTGAACGCCTGTTAATCTGTTAATGTGGTGGCAGTACTGGAATTTGGCTTCGAAGTTGAGCACTTTTTTTACTTTGTGCTGATGGGAAGTTTATAGCAAACTTCTGCTAAGTGTGTGTGTAGTGAGTATTGCCTGTGTATTAGAATTGCGAGACAGCTGGATTTTCTCTTTTAAAGCTGGGAGCTCGTGACTGTGGGCTCACACACACAACATGGAACTGGCTCACAGATGCTGTGGTGACAGCTACAGTGTTGTTGCCACCCACAGTCTTTCCACTTCCTGTACCACCTTTCAGCACTCTGTGCACATTACATTACGAGAAGTGTTTCTGTTCAAAGCCTTTAGTAATGTAGAAAACGTTTTTACGTTTTACTGGATGTATGGTGTCAATTTGACAACTAAAAGTTGTCTAAATATTTTTTTATTGGTTTGGAACAGAATAAGCTTTCCTGTAGCTCAAACAAGCATTGGCTCTTGCAACGCCAAGGTCATGGGTTCGATTCCCAGGGAAAGCAAGAACTGATAAGAATGTAAATGTGCACCTTGAAATGCAATGTAAGTCGCTTTGGATAAAAGCGTCTGCCAAATATGTAAATGTTCAAACATTTGGGGTGGGTAAATTTAATATAAAGTCTCTTAGGCTGCATTTATTTAAAAATGTTAATATTGTGAAATATTTTTACAATAAAAATGTATTTTAAAATGTCATTTATTCATGTGACGCAAAGCTGAATTTCTCCAGTCTTCAGTGTCACATGATCCTTCAGAAATCATTCTGATTTGATGCTCAGTTATCAATGTTGAAAACAGTTGATGTAGGAAACCATGAAACTTTTTTTCAGGATCATTTGATGAATAGAAAGTTCAAATTTGAAATATAAATCTTTTGTATGATTATAAATGTCTTTACTGTTTCAATTTACTTCCTGAATAGAAGTATTACCCTCAGTTTCACAGACAAGGCTTAAGCTAGTCTCAGACTGAAATGCATGTTTAAGCTGTTTTAACTTAAAGCAATCTTTAAATATGTCTGCCATTTTTGTCTCAAGATGCACACCAGTATGTTACTTCTAAGGCACATTTATAAAAGCGACTTAAATAAACTAATTAAACTAAGGCCTGATCCTGGCTTAATCTAAGCCCTGTCTGTGAAACCAGGCCTTATTTCTTTCTCTTTTTTTTTTTTTTTTTTTTTTTTAAGTTCTGACCCCAAACTTATGATGGTAGTGTAAATATTGTTTTATGATTTCAAACCTAACAAACAAACGTCAAAGTAAAAGTGTAGATGTGTGTTTCTTTAAATTAAAGACAACCTCTTGGATTGATATTTTATTTAGTGCAATGATATTCTGATATTTTTCAGATATTTTTCTGGTCACTGTATGTTCAAACAGGAAGTTTCAGCACTGATGCATTGACACATATCTGATGTTACCGGGAATCTGTCTGTATGTCTTTCAAGAAAAACACTTTACAAAATGTTCCAGTCAAATGACCCGGTGACACCAGGTTTGTCAGCGCCGCTCAGAGGGTAGATGAAGGTATGTGTGTGTGTGTGTTCATATCTGCCCTCTGTTTCACTTCTCTCATTCATGCCCCCTTCATGAACCCCAGATAGGAGTGCGATTTGGTGAGCAGCTGGCATACCTTTCAGCAACAGGTTTACAACATGTCTGCCACTTCATTCCACTCCTTTGCACAGAGCAATAAACTCAAAACATACACGTGTACAAACGCAAAGTTAGACTGCACTAAAGGTGTTTAAAAACATTTTTTAACAAAAAATGTTAATTATTACAATTTAGACAAATTTGTCAAGCCAAGGTTAGTTATATTATTTGGAAATTTTATTTTATTTTATTTAATTGTCATTTTCATGGCATCCTAAGGCTTTTGAATATAGAGTTATATATTATTTTGGAATTTTACTTTTTTTGTGTGTGTGTGTGTGTGTTTGTTTGCTTATAAATAAATAAAGTTAGGCCATTTTATGTTATATTAAGGCTTTAGAATATATAGTTATTTTATTTGGGAAATCCATTTCCAAAAAGCATAAATAAGGCCAAATAAATGAAATAAGGCCATTTTTCAGACTTTGAAATATGTTGTTATGTGGGAAATAATAAATCTTTATTTATTTGGAAAATAAATAAATTCAGTCATTCATTCAGGTAAGGAATAAGATATTATTTTACAAATATTTTAAGATCTGTATTGTTCAATTCAGCTTGTTTTAGTATTTTTTTGTATGAAGAATCACTAGAATATTTTTCAAAGATGACTCGAAGTATAAGCATGGATTCTTCTTCCACGGTCACGGTCTCATCAGATCTGTAATGCTGGATGTTCTGCAAGAACGGTTTGCCCTTATCTCTTTGAATCTCTCTTTGGATTTTTTAACTTGAAACTCAAAGGTGACCTTTTGACCCGGCTGTCAACCTCGCTGCCCTCCAATCCCTTCCACCGCTTCTTTGAAAGGGACTTGACAAGAACAACAACTGTGCTCATCACTTAGGAATTCCCAACCCTTGACCTTCCTGCATTCATCACAATAGTCAAGAGTCACACTTTCAAGTCACCATGGCTTTCAGAACGGGCGATTGCGTGTGTAAACATTTATGGATATTCAAGTTCTCAGACTAACTTCCAGTTGCAAACGTGACACACTCGGTGCATTCGGGAACGCTGTCCTGATTCGATGTCTTCGTTCTTTGTTCCGTGTCGCTCTTTCTCTTTTTCATCACTCTCTCCCATCCGCATTATAAGGAACCCCTGAGAGGAGCAAAGGGGGAGAGAAAGAAAGAGAGCAGAGGACTGGAACAAGGGAAATGGATAGAGGGGGGTTATTGTGGAAAAGGGGATTACTGCTCGGCATTGTCCTGCCTTAATCCCACCATTTTACTATCATTTAACACCTTTCAATGGTGGCCCCCACTTCCCATCCTCCTCCGCACACACAATCTGCTCTCAACCTCCCTCCTCAGACGGCGTGAAATTTGTTATTCAGCCTGTGTCGAGCAGGTGGGGGGGCAGGGTGTTGGGTGGGGTGACAAGTATGGTGGTTTTGGGGGGGCGCCCGGCCGTTTTTTGACCCCAACTTCATCTATTTTCCACAGCTTGACTCAGGGGCCCCATAACCCCCTTTGTTGCGATTGATGGCCTGCTGTTGTAAGAGAAACCAACACACTGCTCAAACAAGCCTACATGGACATTATTGGCAGTGAGGCCGACTTGTGACGCCATTCATGGACGTTTCCCAAATGACAGCCTTTCTTGAGAGCAAATGTATTTTACTGCAAAGTTTTCATTGTGTAAATGACAAGACACTATAGTTCAACACTTAATTTTCTGAAAGTAATCAAAATCCCCACTCGAATGTCATTTCTGCCATGTATTGTGTCTAAAGGCAATCTGGAAATGACGGTTGTGGAAATGACATTTTCAACATTTTTGGTAAGAAATAGCTAACTAATTTGTCTTGCTAAAGCTAATTTCAAAGCTAAAATTGTATACATCCGAAATACATACAATTAATAGTTATATTCCGTGCACAAGTGATATTTACCTTAATTTTTTTCACATTACCTTGCGTTTTATTCACTCAATTTTGAAAATAAATTGTTTTGCATCACGGAAATGACATCACAGCTGTCAGATAGTTTCCGCATCTGAAATCGCATACTCTCTTGAGTAGGTTCTTATATTTAAAAAGTAGCCTAATTACTTCACGGCTGTTAAAAAGTATGTCGTAATCATGTGACCTACCAGCGTCTGTTGCGTCACTTCACTAATCACAAATCCACTCCCGTGGCCTCATGGGATGGTAAAGTGTCCATCGTGTGCACTCATCAGAGTCTCGCCTGACGTAGTAGGTCAACTCTTTTATGAGTACTGTGAATTCGGACATCTTTTGTCATACTGTTTTTCGCCAACTATATAGTAGCGATTTTGGATGCATACCGTGTTTATGCATTTTAATAGCTTAAGATTGAAAGTCTGTAGAACTGGGAGGGTAAAACAATGAAATCTGTACATGAAAGACATTTGAAAAGTAGAAAAAATAAATGAACACATAAAAAAGGTTTCCAAGTCAGTTTTAATTTGACCTTCATGTAACAAAAAGGACAAAAGATGTTGAAATCTAAAACTGTTAGTTTTCCTAAAAGTGGTCTTGAATTTCTATCCACAGCACAAAGGGGAGAGAAGTAAAAGCCAAGAGGGGTGAGTACACAACGGGTAACCCTAACGTCTGTGATACCTCTTAAAAAGAATTCATTTTCCACCATCCATCCATCCTTCCTTCCTCTCCACACTGCACTCCTTCTGAGTAAAAGTGCAGCTGTCATTTGTAGTCCTCAGTTTGTCCGCCCCCTGCGAGCGCTCTGAGGGTCGTGGGATGGGGGTGGCCAAGAGTTAGACATTGTTTTAAAGAGGGAGGGAATGTGGGGGGGACTGAACAGGTGCTGCCCCCCCACTCTCTCCAGAGTCCATCTCATCCTGCGTCCCTGAGGAGAGGAAGTCAGGGCTCTGTTAAAGGGATTAGAGGATTGGATCAAACAGAAGAGCGGACGTTCTCTCTCTGTGAGGCAAAACCATGAATTGGTCGACACTTGTGCTGCGTCCGAAATCGCATGCTATAGCCTATAGTTGGTAATACATTTGGTTTGAAACTTACTTCGCGACCGTTAAAAAAGTAGGCTACTATCTATATAGTAGCAACGTGTGTAGTATGAATGAAATACACCCGCCATTTTGTCATTATCACGTAACCTATACGGAGTCAGTGGAGTCAAATCACTTTCATTCAGAAATCCTCTCTCCACGTGTCCATTGAATGCACATTTCAGAATCTCGCCAGAAGTAGTAGGTCATCCGGGTACCTTTCGCCTACTTTTATGAAAACTATGAATTCAGACTACTCGGCTCACATACTTTTCTCATATTTCACAATATTACTGTTTTTAAATGAATGCAGCCTTGGTGAGCATAAGAGACTTCTTTCAAAAACATGAAATAAATCTTACCGACCCCACTTTTGTATATTGTGCATTTGTATATGTTGTGTATACTAGCCTACACTATATATTAATACACTATACTATATACACAACAATAGTGTATGTAGTTAGCCTATATAAAGAACATATTGCCCTCAACAATAGATTCAATGTAGTTAGCTACTTTTTGTTAGTTGCGTAAAGTAGCAAACTACTTTTACAAAAACTTAGCTTGATTGTAGTTGAACTTTAAATAAGGATTAGCTTAGTTTGCCAAGTGACAATTTCAAAGTAACATCCAAAAGTAAATGTTACCACTGATCTAAGCCTATATAATATCTTTTATATAGATCAGTGTTTACATTTTGTTCTCATAAATAGTGTTGGGGGTGTTACTTTGAAAGTGTCACTTTGCGAACTAAGATAATCCTAATTTAAAGTAGTTCAGCAACAATCAAGATAGGTTTTTGGGAATGAACTGATGGGCAGTGGGACAAACCCATCAGAGTATTATGATGGCAATATCCTAATGGCAGCAATAAACCTGAGAGGAAAACAGTGGCGAAGGACGTTAGGCTCGCCTTTGCCCCAAGTGAATTTCGGACTGGTTGAATGAGAGGTCAGAGCAATTTAACACCACTTCGCTCAAAGGGTAAGGTCATGCTTGGGCAGGTGGTGGTCAGTTTAGCACAAGAGTGTCTGCCTTCTCTGTGTGTGTGTTTGTGCAAGACAGGAAGCAGAACTGTTACGCTAGTAAATACCAGCACACAGGCATCTGACACGATGGGAAGCTGGAACGTCGGAGATACGGGCTGGGGGTGCTTTAGTTGAAACAGAAATAGGCCTGCTATAGCCTCAGTGTTTTGGCATGTGGAGGGGAGGAGGTTTGTGCAGTGTTGGGTTTCACAATTGCTGGCGTCCTGAAAGGAGAAAAAAGTGGTGGTTGTTCTCAGCGCTAGCTAGCTTCCTGTTGCGGCTCTGTGTCTCTACATGTGTTTGTTTGAGTTTGTTTATGAGGATGTTACTATGACTAGGATGTGAGTGAGTCATTTAGGGCCAGTGTGAAGTTTCATTCTTAGTTTGTGTTTGTGTGTGTTGCAAAACTAGTTTGTTTGGCGCCATTAAACGAGTTGTCATACTTGAATTTATGTCTGTTGTAACCTCACCTCCGACTGCATGTTTTTATGCCACTGAGGATGTAATTCTTGAATATGGTTTTGCGCATCAAGTCCAATAAGAGTCGTGGGCTACTGTAGATGAAGCCTTAAATTATACAGAAGTGTATCCGTTTTGGTGTTTGCCAAGTCTCCGCTAAAGGTAGAAAGAACAGGGCTAAAAGGAAAATATTGATTGTAATGTGTTTCCTGTTCTTAGCTTTCACTCTGGTGTCAATCTTCAGAGAGAACACAGTGTTCTAACTGACTGTGTATGTATACGACAGGAAGACGAAACACACATCTCTGAACCGAGACTGAATGTCATCACAAAATCAATAGTATTAGCATAAAGAAAATTAGTTTTATATTATATTTATTACATAATTATATTATATAATTAAGGTTTAAAATAAGGTTTAATATTCTTAAAATGTTTAATATTTAATATATTTAGTCATTTATGACATTAGGTTATTTTGTAATCGATATAAAATTCTGTTACAGTTTTTCTCGATTGCTTAAACACATTTCTTGAAACTATGCCTCGTATTCTCAAAACCGTAAAAGTCTGACCCAATTCCCCAAGCATCCTATTTTGAGGTCAAAATGAAGCTCTACACTCAAAACCATTCACTCTTGCTGAAAAAACAAACTTTGCCCTCAGACATCACACACAAGCCCTCACAAACACACATACTAGTCTTACACACTGGTGCAATAAATTGAAAACAACATTCAAAACAACAACAAAGAAAAATCGAAGTTTTGATTACTGTAACTGTAACACATCTTTTTTTACAAAATGGAGGCATTCAGAAAACTCTATCTGTATGTGAGGCAATTTGATGCATTTCTTTTTATTACAGTAGTATAGTGCAACAGCTACAGTACATGTATGTGTTGTAACAGCACAGTGTACTGCACTCAAAAGTTACAGTAGAGAGCAGTCTGAAGTACATCTACTGTACCTGTTTTTCTCCATGAAGGTTCTTATGATCGAGGCGACGGTGAAGCGACTCAAGTTTGGCTGTACTCGTTGCCCAGCCTCCCTCATAGTCATATCATAGACAAAGACATGGGCAACTATATATATATATATTTTAGTTTAGTGTGAAATATGACCCGGGTTTCATCCAGGCCAGGTATGTGTGTAGTGAGATGCTATCATAAACATCAGGATTGTACTTTTGTCTGTATAATAACATATTTGTAATGACAATAAACCCTCCCTATACACGTCTAAACGCAGTCCTTTCTGTAAATGACATGCTCTGCTCTACCTATCCGGCAGCGTTCATTCAAACAGAGGCCGGTCCATTCAGAAGCCCAGAGTGCACTGCACACTCATTCATGCGCAGCACAGACCT
Source organism: Scardinius erythrophthalmus (assembly GCF_964197995.2). NCBI lineage: Eukaryota > Metazoa > Chordata > Actinopteri > Cypriniformes > Leuciscidae > Scardinius > Scardinius erythrophthalmus. Next base: position 14,043,496 of record NC_138244.1, read on the forward strand.
GCCTTCGCTCTCTCTCTCTCTCATTCACTCACTTTCTTTATTTATTTATCTCCCGGGTTTGCTTAGCAACCGCGTCGCAAAGTGAAGCACTGCAGCGGTGAGTCAACCTGCTGTCGTACTGGCGAGAGATGGAAGGACAGATGATATGAGCTAGAGATGCTGTCAGACTCAAGTGATGTGAATTTAATCTAAACCAGGTGAGAAATTGGACACATTCAGGTGTTAAAATGTATGTGTGCTGTTAAAGGTCACAGAGGTCAGATGCACAACTTGAGTTTCCTACCGTTTTGCAGGTTTACACTCTTCACCTTTCTTCTTTACCCCGGTTCTCTCCCTCAGTCCACCGTTCTTGTTTCTGAACCATGAGACATATTAATCATTTCCTGGACTGCAGCCACTCACAAGGCAGGTCTGAGCTCCTGTGATCTGAGTGAGTCTTAACTCACTTCCTGTGTCTGGCTGAGTTTGTGTGCTGAGTGGGCGAGCTGAAATGACTAGAGCCGTGTCACAGCACTGGAAAAAGAATTAGAAAGACAAAGACGCGGCGAGAATATAAATCTGCATCGCAATCTGAGGTGTGTATCCGTGTCATAATTAACTTTTATTTTTAAGAGCAATATTTGCCACCTGAGGGCGTTTATGAGGGCGTATTTGTTATCTAACCATATTACACACATTTTGTCATCTATTTTGTCAAATACTTCAACTCAATTGACTGAGATAATGAGAGATAATGATCCTGGTTTCTCCCAAGGTTTTTTCTTTTGGTTCCTTGCCACTGTCGCCTTTGGCTTTTGGCTTGCTTAGTTGGGGACACTTAATTTTCATAATAATATTGATCTGCCTGCATTGACACCATTACATGAGAACTGAACTGAGCTGGACGATAACATCACTGTTTTCTCCAGAGCGGCTGTATATATAAATGAGCTAAATTAATCACTTTTTTATAACGAAAATTAACCATCATTTACTTAAGCTGATCTATGACACTATTTTCTTCTAGATCTGCAGGAACAAACTTTGTTGCATAATTTTCCTGTTTGTAAAGCTGCTTTGAAACAATCAGTATTGTAAAAAGCGCTATAAATGAAGGTGATGACTTGATATCAAATGATCTTGACTCATTGAACCTGGGTCAAATTAATAGGATTGCGTGAATTTTAATGGTCTTTTAAGAACCGCTGTTGCCCTGACTGATTTGTTAGGTTAATTCAAGTCAGGTTTTGGATTGTAATCCCCAATTTTCTTGGAACAGGTTTCTGGTGTGTCTGTATAACAACGGTCGGGTCTAACCTGGTTTGCTGGAGGTAGTGTGGGTTGTTGAGGCATAAAGTTTTTACTTTTTCTCTCCCTTTTTGTCTCTGTCGCGCTCTCCCCCTCACACATGTTATTTTTAAAAGCACTTTTAAATGATAATGACTATTTTTACTCCTTTTCCATCAAGCTGCGTGGGCTCACACAGAGACAGCGGCGGGTGATTCATATCGGTTGGAGTGCTCCTTTTGTGAACTGCTGCTGCCACATCTCTGCTGTAACACGGCCTTCAAAGAAACGAAGCCACGAAGGGCCTTGAAATGGATGGAAGCAACACAAACAGATCTGTAAGCTCTGGGCTGACATTCACAGAGCAAATCTATTCATAGAAATTCAAGGTTGAAATGTCTTCATTTCATTTGCACCTGTTGTTGTTGCTTGTGATGTACAGCATGTAAGACTATTAGGATGCCATTAGCGGTTTTTCGCTAATACATCTGTTGTTCATGCTTTACCTTTAAATTGTCCTGTTGTTTATGTTTCTAAGTGAATAGACTTACGGTTTTCACCTGGTGAACAATAATACAGAGGAAAAAATCCAGAACTTTGGCGTAACTATTGATAAACCTAATCTTTTAGTCTGTCTGTTAGCTTTGAAGCTAAATATTAGCACAACGTAAACATTAATACGTTTCATCAAATACACACATTTAAAATTGTGTCTTTCTCTTCTAAAACATTCATGGCTCATCTTGCACTATATAGATCTTACCCAATCAGAGGCTTTCTAGAATGAGATTGTCCCGCCCACCTAATACCGCCTATACTTCTGACTAGCAATAAGAATTAGCAAATCATGCTCCTTGGTTTGATGTAAAATTAAAAGATAATGGCTAAAAAGAGGAAGTGCCCCTCAAAACAAGTCACACAGCATGAACAAATGAACAACAAGAGCCTTCAATGTTATGAATTCAAATGTGTTGCACACCTGATTGCAAATAACACGGACACACACTTTTGGTTCTGGTGGATTAGAGAATATGGCTGCAAAGTCCGTCATGCTGTAAATCAACAGCACATCTCATTTCTGCGAGCAGGAACGGAAGGAATCTCGTGGAGTTTTTGTCATGGAGAGACAAGCGTGGGCTGCGACGAAGCACAGAGCGACAGAGTTCTTGTTTTCCGCTGCTAAAGTCCAGAAGCGAGTGAAAACTCAAAAAAACAAAAGCTTTAATTCCAAACAAAGCACTTCTGTGTGTCCCTTCTTGGAAGACATTCCAATACAGCATTCCAGAGCTTGTGTAGGTGGAGATCTCGACCACTGGGTCTGAAGATAATTAAGTTTGTAATTTTTAATGAAATGTCCCACCTACACACACTGAATGTCCTGAAACCTCTTTGTCTCCTTCGGACTACCCATAAACAATATGATATACATGAAATGATATATAATATCCAAAAATGTATTATATCTTTGTGTGTGAGTATATATTAGTGCTGGCAAATCGACATAATAATCGCATCTAACATAAAAGTGTTTGTTTACATATTATTATATTTATACATATATATATATATATATATATATATATATATATATATATATATATATATATATATATATATATGTATGTGTGTGTATGTATACTGTATATATATATGTGTGTGTGTGTGTGTGTGTGTGTGTGTGTGTGTGTGTGTGTGTGTGCTGAAAAAGCAACTTATCTGGATTCCCATCCCATGTAAATCTTCAATTTCTGATGAAAAATATCAACATTACTGATGTCTTCTAAGCAGTTCTGGCCTATTCTGAAGCCTCTTTGTATTCAAAGTGAGTGCGAGATGGAGAGCAGGAGGTAAAGAGATCACTTTGCCAGGGGTGAGTTCTCTCCCCACGTTGGCGGAAGTTCTTACTCTCCATGTGGGTGGTTTGGAGAAGAGCCCGTAGCAGTTAAGTGTGATAACAGCGTATCCACTGTTGCCCACTATGGTGTTTACTCACAGCACTCAAACTCTGTTTTGCCCTGTGTATAACCTCCAGGATGTTTAGTCTTGATAAGCTGTTTGTTATGGAAGAAAAGAAAGATGAGATAATAGACATGCTTCCATATCTCTTTTAAGTCTGTACACCTCCACCATGTTGACGGAAAAAGCACAGATTTGTAAGGTTTTAATTGGTATGTGAGTCCGTGGCTTGATTTACACTTTTTTAGTTGTATCAGGTTCTTGAGATGTTTTTTTTTTTTTTTTGGCTGAAAATGTTCTTGATAGGTTTTCCAGATTCTGACAAACTGATTCTGGAAGAACTGGAAAAGAAAAGAACAATAATAAACCTGGAGAAAGGGGGTGGATCATCACACCATCTGTTTTGGCCCCAATGACTGGCTGGTTATGCACCTGCCCGTTAAAAGTGATTGACAACAGGCGAGGTCATCTAGCCAGGGGTGGCCTGTACTCCTGCAACTCACATAACAACACAAATGGAGGAGTGCAGCTGGTGAGCAGAGAGGTGGTGGGTGGATGTTGCCTGATGGGAGTACGGGGCGGGTGGGGTTTGGGTCGCTGGAACTTGAGCACCGGAAATTGCTGGGCATGTTGGCAAATCCTTCACAGCGCAGTTTGTAACAAGAGGACGACAAGGGACTGAAACCCTTCACACAGGATTAGCACATTGGCCAAGTATAGTCACAATCTGTTGGGTTTATTTTCAATGCTTTAAAGACTTACAGAAGTGTAACAGTAATACTGGGACAATGGACACATGTTGTCTTAAAACAAATTGTGCCTTGGTCCCTAAAAGCAATAACATATAATTGAATAATATTAACATATTATTTGTATATATATATATTTACAAACTTATGATAAACATGATTAATCGCAATTAATCGCAATTAATCGCGATTAATCAATTTGACAGCAGCACTAATATATATATACATATTATATATATATATGTATGTATTTCATTGTGATGTAATATATGAATGTCTAAAATGATCTAATCGTTATAATGATGCGAAATAAATGAATGGGATTCAAATGCAGATCACCTAATTAAAACTACAGGAGTGTCTAATATGAGAAAATCCATTCTCTAATACTACTCCTACTCAGATATGTATATATCTTCATGTTGGCGGATATGTAGAATAGATCGTTGTTATTATTATAACAACAATATACTATTTCGCCATCAAAAATAATAATTACTCATTTTAACCCTATTTCTTACTCCCACACAGGGATTATCTCTTTATCTGATGTATGCAAAAGCCAAGAGGGTGTCAGGTTATACAGCTTGTTTTTGCCTGGACTTGCTTTGAGAGCAGGAGCCTGATCACCTGACAGGAAGTGCCGCAGGGGGGGACATTTCACTCAGCAACCCATACCTGGAAATACCAGCCTGTCCACATGGAAAGTTGTTTTGCTCACTTAACACTCAGTAACACTTTTGTTTTTGATTGTGCAACTGTTCTATATCAAAGATTAATCTAGTCTTTGGTTAGCTTTGACATTTAAATACTAAGTTATATATTTTTGTGATTAGTGAACTGTGTGCTTTTTCTGAATACATTTGGATTTTGAATTCATGTTTCATTTGAGCAAAGAAAACAGAGAGACGTAAATACATTTGAATAGACAAAATAGCAATTTATTAATAACTTATTTCTTTACATTCGTAACATTGGGGGGGAATTGGTTTTGTAAAACAGCCCCTCCCCCCAATCAGGCCTTCGCTTTGAGGGACAACAAAACACTCTTGAAAACCATCACTTTTCTCACAAAAAAAACTGCATGTCACAGAACTTCCCTGAACAGGAGACACAAAACATTCTCCCGGCTTTGTCAACACAGACCTTAAACCCTTGCGCACAAAAAAATATGCATTTCTTGCTTCGACCCTTCCATTGTCCCCAGAAAAATGACAAAAAGCGAGTAGTATAAAGGCGTATGGGTCCTAAATGAGCATGCATCTGAAACCCCGCCGCATAGCATTCGAGGAATGCCTCGTACGCGTACAAGTTTGGACAACCCCTCTGAACGTGCAAGTTGGTATGGCCAGGTTTGCTAAAAAAATGTGAAAAGAAGCATATGGGGAACTGCTCTAAAAGTTTACCGCACAATAACACTTACGTATGTACAGAACTAAGGCAAGAGAATGATGACTTTGATTCGTGATGGTGGTTAAAAGGCTGAGAAAGGCGGAATCGATCCGTAAAGCAAAACTATAAATATATTATACATATACACATTGATGATTTTGCAAAAACCTGTTAAAATTTTTGGCATTTAACTCTTGGATAAAGATAATATTGATCGATATTCAGGTTTTTTTACATAAAGAGAACGAAAAGGAGAAGAAAAATCTACAGCCGTTCCTTTAAAACAGGTGTATTCTAACTACGGCAAGGCTTACCAACATCTTAATATACACATGTATAAATGTTTTTAAAAATTTCTCCACGCAAATAAGTTGGAGTACAGTACACTCTGCCATCATTACCGAAGGGAAGTCTCATCCCGAAAACAGGCAAGTCTTCATTGAAGACAAGAAGAGCACACCTAGAAAATGTCAAGGTGTAAGTGCTAAACAAAACAAATGAGTATTTGTCATTGTTCAGTTCCAGTCAAGTCTCTTTGGCACACCAGCCCCAAAACATCGGACGTTCTTTCCATGCTTGAATATGTATGTATACGTATATATATGAAACAAACTACTTTAAAGAGTCTTGGAGGTACAGAGTCACATGATCTCTCTCTGTTTAACAGCAGCGTAGAAGCTCTGGGCACACCGCGTGCCCCATCAGTGGCTACTCTGGTCGGCCGTCATCTCAAGCCAACATCAATAACGTCAGGAATCCCTCGACAAGTGTCGAAAAAAATGAAACTTGTGTTTCGCTCGATTTGAGAAAAAGGAGGGTCCTCACGTGGACTCCAGAGGGTCCAACTGAAAAACGTTGTGATTGGTTGGCGTGGTGAAGTACAATGGTTGGGTCGGGGCCGGCACGCGGTTGTCGCACGGGCTCTTGAGGCCCAACGTGCGCTCAAAGTCCAAGAGCTGGCCCATGAAGTTGAAGTTGGGTGAGATGTTGGACTTCTTCATCTTGACAATGTCGTACGCATCGTTCATGGACAGGTTGAGCTTCTGCATGAGGTACGCCACCGTCACAGTTACAGAACGGCTGATCCCGGCGAGGCAATGAACGAGCACGCCGCACTTCTGTCCGCGGGCCTCATCTGAGGGGGGAAAAAACACGAGATGATTAGTTATCTGTGTGCAACTGACTTATGAATATGCAATTGTACATAAGCTCGGCTGTCGGAATTCATTACGGTCCCTGCGCTGACAAAAGGGGCCTCATTCAGCGGGATTTCTAGTGCATGACTGAAAACAACTCGCTCATTTCTCAGAGAATGCGACATGGAAATGGGCTATTAAGGTTAATCAAATGATCCTTCCGCTCGCCAGGTTACTTGACAATGGTGCCATTTGGGCGTGTAAATGTAGAAGTCATGGCAGCACCCTGTCAAGGCTAACAGGATGTCAACACGGCCCTGTAAATGGTCCTCATTGTGTGGCGAAACATTGCTCTGTCCTAGATTACTTTCAATGCTGCTAGCTTCCTTCCTGTTGAGCTCATATTACTGCCTCCCCCCTCCGTCTCCTGTTTCATCATAAGCCTTTGTGTCACAACCGCAGGATATGTTACTATGCAAACAATAAATACGGTGCCGTCCGTTTGGTTTCAAAACATTGAAAGGCCCTACAGTTTTAATCAAAACAGGGACTGAATGAAAGCAAATTAAAATGAGAATAATTGTGTTTAAAACTGATTCTTACCAATAAAGCTGATTGCTTCTGGGAAGAACTGTGAGAGGTTCTGGCTCCAGTGATCGGAGATGGGAATCTGCTTGTACTTAAACTCCCCAGCATTCTCGAACATGTTGGGAAGATTAGGAGTCACGTTCAAGATGTACTTGATGCCAAACTCCTCCAGGATATCAAGGTTCGTGGAGTCCTTTGCACAGCCCAGATACAGATGCGGCAGGATCTCCACGGGGAATGAGGGCTGGGGGTTTGACAGAGGGCTGCCGTCTGAGTCGGTAGCGCTGCTTGGGTCTCGGTCGATGTCTGACTCGATGTCTGAGGAGTCAGAGCTGATCCGAAGCCCTCCGAGACCCAGGACCTGGGAGGTCGGTGAACTGCTGCTGGAGGAACCGTCGAGGTTCGTCTCGCACATTGTGGGAAAATCAGCTTGAAATTTGCTGAAGCCACCTGTAAAGTTCAAATTTGAAAACCATTTAACATTTATTCCTTCAAACTAACTAACTATCCTTTTTTTTTAAATCTGATGAGTACTCATTTTTAATTACAAGTAGTGACTAGTATCATTTTCTGTTTCACTAGTAACCATTCATTAGATGCTAGTACTCTTTATTTACTAGTAACTATTTGAACATTTATAGTTAAAAAGACACTGGAGTACCTATTTATTAGACATTAGGTTGTATTCAAATTGTTACTAATAATATTTTCAATATTTTAATCTTCAATTCATATCATAAAGAGATCATATCAATATCAATATCATAAAGAGAAACTAGTTTTGAATAAAACACCAGTAGCCTATAGGCCATATTTCAGTATACATAGCCTAATATTTGTTAGCATGAACCACATATTTTTATAGAAACAAATGGTAAAATTTGAAATTAGTTTCACGTGACAAAAAAGTAGGCTACTTGTGACTAGATACTAGTTAGTAGTACTAAAATTATCTAATAAATAGTTTAAAGTGAAACACATAAGCAATTCATAAATAGCCTACAAGTAACATAAAACAGATACTATTTTGTTGGCAAAAAATATAGCCACCAAGTAAAATCATAAAATGCATTGGAAATGAACGTACCTTCCAGATAGAAAGCTTTGTAGCCCTCGTCCTTCATTCTCCTCAGCAGTAAACCCAGCACGGACCCGCCGTCGATGTTTTCATTCCACTCTCGGCTGTACTCGTCGTACAACACGATAGTGTCCGTCTTGCACCTCCGCGCAAACATCTCCCTGTCTTCTCCGTTGGAGAGCAGAGACTTGATAGGCAGGTTGCCCTTCTTGAGTCGCCGGAGCATGAGGCTCGGGATGGCCACGTTAATGGCCGTTTCGACGTGCGACGATTCGTAGAGCTCTTGCGCTCGACAGTCCATCACGAGCAAACAGTCCCTGCGCGTTTCCAGCTGCTCCTTCAGCCACTCTACCGTCTTGCTTATAGCCATGACCGAATCGAACTGCACGGGTTTGAACTTATCGAGCATTAGTGAAATAAGGTACGGGACCGTGAGACCTTAAACTGCGGAGAAGACGCGCTGCAAGAGGCCGTGGACGTTTCAGGCCTGGAGCTTTGAGATTCTCACGTCTAAGTCTCTTCTTCTGCACCGTCGAGATGATTTAAATCCTCGGGTTTTCCTTCGAGAGTCAAGCGCAGACCCGCTCTACTTCCACCCCATTCATGCAACTGTGTGCATTTATCAATGACTCACACTAGCCAGTGAGTGCGCGAGCCACAGCCACTGACGTTATCATATGTTATATAACCTCTTTTCTCGCGCGCCGTCGATTTTCGCACGAATCAATCTAGATATCCAGTCGAATATCGATCGTAGACTAATAACGAATGCAAAACGCTTCGTAGCTTTATTTCCCTGCGTGATTTATCCCGGAGAATGCAACACTGCGTCCTCTAGTCTTAGATGCGCTCTCTGTCACAGCGAGCTCGTGAATGGATACAAGCGCGAGGCGTTTCAATGGATACATTATGTCGGCCAGCCAATCAGGAGGCGCCGAGAAATCGTCGCCGTGGAAACGGGGCCGGATGGAACAGACTGTGTTGATGAATTGTTAATAAGTTTGTCATTCACAAAAACGGAAAGGAATTTCCGCTCCGGATCAGCGGAGTGCAAACACACAGTAAAGAGGCACTGCACGGGAAGGAAGGAGTGCGAGTGTATTTGGTGAGGGGTCTATATCCTATACCTCATGCTCAGGTTACACACTTGAACTCCGTTTAGCCACGTTTCAGCTGCTGTTTGTAGGTCGGTTTGTGGAGTCTCGTGCGTCGCTGCCTGCCGACGATTAAATGACCGTAGCCTATTTCATATTTGTGCTGTCTGTGTTTTCAAATGTCGTTTTTAATTTCATACACTGTAAAAATGTTTTTAAAAAAATTCATTATATCACATAATATTTCATTGTATCAACTCGAATGTTTAATTTCAGTGAACTCAACATTTTAAGGCAACCAGGTAACTTACTTTTTTTAAGTTAAACCAATATGTTTTTACAGTATGCACACTGTAGCCTACATTTCAAATTGTCGTCATATAAAATGATCAACCCACAATAAAACTATGGCTTAATAAGTAAATAAAGCAACATTATTTGTCAGTATAAGCATGAAATAATAGCCTAATAACAATATGCAATGAAATAATAATCATGCAACAAAACATTTGCTTGTTTTAGAAAACCGACAGTGCCAGAAATTGAATTGCATAAAATGTTAAATAAAACAGCCTATATGCATAAAGATAAAAACATGGTAAGATTTTTATTACAGCATTTCCATTTCCACGCCATCCCCCATTCACTAGTGGGCATATTAATGTATTTCAGGCAAAATCGCGCGTGATTTGATCAATTCTCCTGTATTTATCGCCTTGATCGATGGCTCAATCCGAATTCAATGAAGGTGGGGAGCGCGAATGATCGCCCCAATAAACACACAAACAGGGCCATCAAAATAGTTTAACACCAGTCCAGATGCAAATAGGGAGTTTCTCTTCACCTCCTACAGTCATTTCCTACACTGAACCTATAATGTCATCTTGTGTGTTGACATACCACGTGTGCAAGCTTTGAAAAAAATCACTCACAGATCCTACAACAGCTGCACCGGATTCCTGCGCATACATTAAACCAGAAAATATTTTACGTAAATTTCATTGCTAGCGGTTTCAGTAGAACAAGGTTTATTTGAATTGCATGCATACTGATAAACCTCAGCGCATGTATTCGTTAAAAGGTCAGGTCAGGTCTCTGGTGCTCAGAAATGCTGAAGCTTAAAAACAAGAGGCTAAATGTTATTTAACTTTGCATCAGGTAGGCGAGTTTAGAGAATTTTCCTAAATGAATCCCTGAGATTTAATATGTTAAAATAATAATCTTCATGAAATATGTGTTCACTTTGGTCTAAGTGAATGTAGTAGGCCAGATTAGGGTGACCTGATTAACATGCTGTCAGACTTCCTGTCTCCTGTGTCATTTGGCAGTGAATTGCTCATTAATTGTCCATCAAGGCTCTCTCTCATCATTCACATGCACAGGAGTCACATGGGCCAAAGGTGTGTTCAGTTTCACCCCGCTTAACATATGAAACGCCACACAGTACCAAGATAATGGCCATTATCCTGTAGCTTGTGGAGATCCTTCTGGGGAGGCTGAATTGTATTCTCATTGTAATCCACTTTGGCTGCTTTACTGTCCATCTGGATGAGCTTTTGTCTTTGAGAGAGACGTGGTCCCTCTACAATTTCCACAATCTTAAATCTTATAAATCACTTGATTCTTTGAATTGTCAGTACAGAATTGTATAACAAAAAAATAAAACTTGACACTAATCATCATGATGAATCATTATGAATGCCATTCAAACAGATGTGCCATAATTTCATTTGATATTCCTTTGATCATAATTAAAAAAGAAAAACACACACAGAGACATATATATCTGCCTCTCTCTCTCTCTCTCTCTCTCTCTCTCTCTCTATATATATATATGTGTGTGTGTGTGTTATACTGTATATACTTTAATATGACTTTTATGGTAACAAAATGAAATAGATAATAAATATAATAATAATGCATATAATAAAAATATTACCGATCACAACTGAAAACAAAATGGCTGCTGCATACAAAAATATAGAGTATTTTAATAATAAAAAAAAACCATTAATAAAACTGAATAATAACATTAATAAAATGTTAACAAAATTCTAAAATAAACAAAGACAGATAAAATGACATTAATGAAACTTAACAATAATAAAACATGTCAACAAAATTGTATAATTATTAATAAATAAACAGAGACAGATAGCATCATATATAGTTTAATAATAATTTTTAAATATTTTTAGTTTGCACACAAATAACATACAAAAATATAAATAGAATATTTTGTGAAAACATGGAAGAGACAGAATTTGTCAAAGTTTAAATGAATACCTCTGAAAATGTTTTAGAAGTTAATTCAAAATCATAGAAATAAATGAATAATAATTTTCCTTTGTGTATTCACACTGAATGTGTTGTACACTACTGACAGAATAAATACGAACACTTATTTTGAGAAATGAAATCCCCTAATTTATTATTACCTTATCGATCTGTCATGTTTGTCAACAACAAATGGTGCAAACCATCAAGCAGACTCCAGTTAAAGTCAACCTTTAAACAGACACATGCAGGTCATCCGGCTCCAGCAACCGGCATGCAAACAGATAAGCGCTCAGTTCTTCCTGCTATTATCACAGAACTGATGATATCTTGTGTGTCAGAAGCAAGCGCAGCACAAAATAGCCCTGTGGTTGGAACATACAAAACTCTTGAACTTTGCAGCTATTTTCATTTAGCCAAATGCACGTTACAGACCATTTGCAGTCGTGTGTGAATTACAATGTTTCTATCCAAATACATTCAAATACCTTTATGGAAATGTTTGGGATAAGCGTGTATGTAGACTTGTGGTTTTGTGGGGGGCTGGAAGTTTCTGCCGCTCAACAGGCCCACTAGACTGTGAGGTTTAGACAATACCGGCTCCGCTTTTATCTGCCGGGTCTCTGTCTCGCATCAGGGTCTCTTCTGACCCCCCGCCATCTCTGAGAGCAGCCCATAGTGCTCTTGGGATGAAAGGTCAATCTGATTGTGTTGTGAATCTCCAGGGTTTCTCTTTTCTTAAACCAACTGCTGCCCCCACCTCCTCCTTTTCACCTATGATACAGTGCAACTTCCTGCCCTCGTGATGTTTACTTCCTCTCTCATGTTGACTTACTTTTGTTCCTCTTTGTGAGCCGATTTCTTCCTGGGGGTTGGTGGACTTTCATAAACATCAAAACTGCAAGTCATGCATGTAAAGAGCACTGTTTGAGAGGTTAAAAGAAGGTGACAAAAGTCATTTAAAGGAATAGTTCACCCAAAAATGAAAATTAGGCCCATGATTTACTCACCCTCAAGTCAGCCTAGGTGCATATGACATTCTTCTTTGAGACGAATACAATCGGAGTTCTGGCTCTTCCAAGCTTTATAGCCAGTGAATGGTCCATAAAAGTGCATCCATCCATCATAAAAGTGCTCCACACTGCTCCGGGGGGTTAATAAAGGCCTTCTGAAGTAAAGCCATGCGTTTGTGTAGGAAAATTATTCATATTTAACACGTTACAAAGTAAAATTCTAGCTTCCGGCCAAACGCAGTCTACTTACGTATAAATCGCATCTTACGCAACTTATGACGTCGGAAGTAGCGAAGTGCGTAATGGCCTAGAGTAAATATCGGCAGTATGTCGCATTACTCACATAAGTTGCGCTTTGACGTATGTTAATTTGGCCGGAAGCTAGTTAATTTACTTTATAAAGTTTTAAATATGGATATTTTTCTTACCCAAATGCATCGCTTCACTTCCGAAGGCCTTTATTAACCCTCCAGAGCAGTGTGGAGCACTTTTATCATGGATGGATGCACTTTTATGGACTTCAAAACAGAAACAGCAATTGACTGCCATTATAAAGCTTGGAAAAGCCAGGACTTTTTTAATATAACTAATATAAATACGACTGTATTCGTCTGAAAGAAGAAAGTCATATACAGCTAGGATGACTTGAGGGTGAGTGAATCATGGGCTAATTTTCATTTTAGGGTGAACTATCCCTTTAAAAGAAGGTGACAAAAGTAATTTAAAGTGAAGCCCATTAAAACCATCACAATATTTTAAATTCTGCCTAATTTTATACAAATCCTCATCCTGAATGAGACTCCTCTTAATGCAGCTTTTCTCCTAGTAATTTCATAATTGGCTTCCAGTCTGTGTGTTTGAATAGCACTTGTTTGAACTCTTAGCAGGACAATAAATGGGTTTGCCTTAGGCCGAGAGGAGGGACACATTAAAGGACACTCCTGGGAATCTAATAGAGGTTTCAAGGCTGGGCTGGTTTTAGTTGTGCACAATAATGCACTCTCTGAATCAAAACAGGAAGCAGAGCCACGAGGGTCTCTCCAGAGAACCGCAGTAAACAAGCAAGCAACAGCAGCGCTACAAACAGGAAGTGCTCAGATGAAACCGAGATCCCATGTTAAGAAGTCATCAACAAACTATTAAGTCAGGACGGCTTTCACTCCGATTTACTACATTATTCATGTGATTTCATGCATACATATGGACATTCAGTCATGTGACTATTAAAGATGTACAGGACACATTATCGATCTGGATACATACAACTATAAAACCATTATCACCCCACAGGGCATGTCTTGTCGGACCACCCTTAAACACAAAAGCCCTTTGTGATGGTTCGTTTTCATCAGGTTTTCCACAATCGTCACTTCACATTAACATCCTTAAAGCTCTTGAACTCTGAAATTCCACTTTTAGAAAAATTCTGTTAAAATTGCAATTATGTCTAAGAGTGTTTGCTCAACTGCAGGCACTTTTGAACATTCAGAAACACTTAGTTTTAGTCAGTTTAATTGGTCCATTAACAATGTCCAAAACCTTTGAAAGTTTTTTTTTTTCTTCCAAAAAGAAGTCTGTTATATTCACCAAGGCTGCAATTATGATTAAAAATACTGAAAAAAACTAAATTTTGTGAAATGTTATTTACATTTTAATCAAAATGTAATTAAAATGTAATTTATTCCTGTGACCAAAGCTGAATTTTTAGCATCATTACTCGTCTTCATTCTTGAATCAGTCATGATTCTTCAGAAATCATGTGAATATGCTGATTTTGTGCTCAAAATACATTATCATCATCAATGTTTAAAAAAAAAAACAGCTGGATTTTATTCCCCTAGGATTCTTTGATGAATAGACAGCTCAAAAGAACAACATTTACTTGAAACAGATTTTTTTTTTTTACAGTATAAATGTCTTTATTTTCACTTTTGACCAATTTAATATGCATCCTTACTGAATAAAAGTATTAATTTATTTTAAAAACAATCTTACTGACCCCAAACCTTTAAACAGTAGGATAATTTTGTCATTATATTATTCTTTCTTTTCTGAAAGTAATGAAAATCCCAAGCAGTCACATTTCCATGAAAAAATAAAATAATAATAATAATAAAAAATACATTTTGAATAATAAAACTGAAGACAATTTTTTCTGGCCAAGGATCATTTCAGTACTGCCATTTAATGTATCCTAAATACACACAAATAAATGATATTTTCTTACTTTGCATTTCTCTTCAAACATTTAAAACAATTTAATAAATCAAATATTTATGATAAAAATAAGATTTTAAGATTAAAAGTCTTGGTGTGGACCAAAAGTATAAAACAGTCAGATACTGTGAAAGTACAGATGAACGCATTGCAAAAAGTTTCCAGGTTTTAATGTGACCTTCTGAAAACAAAGGAAAAAAAAAAGTTTAAACTGTTAGATTTAATAAATATCAACCCCTGGGAAGTAAAAGTGGCCAAAGTTGAAGAAACACCCATAAACATTCTCTCAAGTCATCCTTCCCACCGCACGCCTTTTCCTCCACCGGGAATGAATGTTCTTATTTCAACACTTTTCTTGATGAATGAATGGTAGAGGCCCAGAGCTGTTGAGAAAGACCCTTCTGCAAGGCGTCATTCCAGACCCAGCTGTTTTCCTCAACCCCTTTAACAGAGGTCTTGCAGATCCTGAAATATGGTAGGAATTTGTAAACAGAGGCAGACAGGGGGCCCCGGGGTATCCTGGGTAATAGCGGAGAGAGGGGAGGGTAATTGAAGGAGAGCAGGATGAAGGTTATTATGTGTTTGTATGGCAACTGAGGAGTTGATGGCGTGTAATTACAGTGCTGGCTGAGAGGGGAACACTTTACATCCTCTTGCAAGTCCCAGCAGCGACCCACTGGTCTGTGCTGAGGCGTAATGGAAAGGCAAATTGCAGAGGAATAGTGGAATGTGTTTATTCTTTCCTTTAACTTCCAGTATATCTGCACCTCTACGCTTTGTTCTCTTAATGTTGTACACCATAATGATTGCAAGCTCACTCATATGAATCCTGCAGTGCCTGGTCTAGTGGATGCTTTAAAAGTTTTCCAAACAATCTAATACTAAATCAGAAGTCTTGCATCAGCCGAGCAACTGCCATTGAGATGAAGGAAATGGATAGTTTTCTTTGCATGTTATAGACACCATTGTTTGCGACGTAAACTAGAAGTAATAAATATAATTCAACCTCCAATGCAAACTTTTTTCTTTTTTGGGCTCACAACATTTGCCAATGTATGACATGTAAAGTTTTTTTTATAAATAAATCTGTTTATTAAAAAAATATTTTATATTAGCAATATTAAATTAACATATAAACATATAAATGTAATTCAAAATATATTTACATTTATTTTATAATTTAATATTATATTTTAAAATGTTTTTATATAAATATATGTATTTTAATATAATTATTTATTAAATATCATATTAAATTATCTATTTAATTTTTAATAATATTTAATTATAGACATTTCAGCCTCACTACATTTGCCATTTTGCCAATTAACGCAAGTTTTTATTAAATAAATATTTTTCCTGATATATACTCTTGCGGTTTAATTCGTTTAAATCAGCAAGGATTCTCTCCCGTCCTCTGTAACGAGAATTATACAAAAGTGGCAGGATTCATATTCAGCCTCGCTTCACAAAGGCATAAAAGCTGCTCGGAAAACGGCTCATAAGGCCGGACCACCCACCAAGGCTGAGTGTTCGTCCAACACATGCCCATTTTTAGCCAGGTAAGTCAGACCCAAAGCGTTGCGTCACCCCTCAAAGAGTTTCAACAGTTCCTCAAGCAAGACGGCGGGGCTATTCTGGATAGAGCCGCTGGAGACGGTCGATAGGCTGGGAGCTGGAGTGATACGCCACCCCACTAGCATATTCACAGCATCTCTTTTATCCTTCTGTGAGGGGAGTCTCGCACAAAGGTCACGCTATACGAAGGTGCGCGGATTCAAAAAGCAGCCCTGCTCCATAATAATATCTGAGGTACTTTGCTCCGGGACCACCCACAAGGTTATGGTCAGTCCCACCGCCTCAATGGGACTATTGTTTCCCCTCTTTTGAGAAAAGATTAAGACGTCCTGAAACAATTACTCAAGTGCCATTCAAATTTTCTCAAGGGCAATTGAGACAAACGATCAGAAAAGCTTAAAGGGGCTGCAGTCCCACTCGGTTTAGTGCCTTTCAAAGTGGTGCATTAAGGGTTAATGTAAAAGGAGATGGTGGCACCCATTACGTTCTGGGACTGGCATGCTGGTCTGCCCATATTTAATGCCCAGACTAAACAAGTCCTCAACTTAAATACAAGAGTGTTAAATCTCTCATTCGAGTTTACACTTGGTTGTCTCATTCCAAACTGCATTATTCACCTCTTAGTTGAGTTTAAAGCAAGACAGCGCAAGGTGAATAGGCTATAAAATAACTATAGATATCACCATACTAATGATCAGTGCATGAAAAAACATGTTTTTGCCTGTAGTGTCCTTGGTTTAAATTGTTAAGCCCAAGGACAAATTACTCTTACAAATTATATCTCACAGCTGTGACTATTTCACTCATATTTGTAATGCAATTTTGGAAAATTTAGGGGCCTTCTGAACCACAATCCACCCTCTAGATTTGTAAAGCCCTGCTGTACAGCGTTCATTCGAGAGCTTCTGGATGCTAGCAGACTTGAGGGAAAACAGAAGCTGCAATAATTACAGAGTCTGAGGTCAGGTGAGCCCCTACCAGCTGCGGATGTCCAAATCACTGTCAGCATGTGAGGGTGTTAAAGCTGTCATGGTCTGGCAGATGTAGGTTTAACAAGAGGAAAAGAGCAGATGCAACCCGAATCATTTCCACCGTCTCATTTTCACAACCTGCAAAAGAGTGTGAAGGAAAAGGGTGAGATATTGCAAGTTGTCTTTGTCTTTTCACTTCGGCAAATCTAGCAGGAAACGCAACTCACACATTATTTTCTACTTATACATACTGAAAAAAAAGGGAAAAAAAGAACAGTGGATCCACACATTGGAAATGGATTTCTTTAACATTATTAAACTCAAATACCGTGTGTGTAGTGGAAACATGAACTAAATAAACCAGTGGGCCATTAGCAGATTGTACAAAAATGTATGAATAACACTGCAAAAATTCATACGAATATAGCCACCAATTTACCAACATGTAAAAATAGTTGCGAATTCCAGTTTGTTACGTATAATGTAAATTGAAGATAACAAGAATGAGGAGACCTTTTACCATGCTAACATTTGCACAGCAATATACAGTATAAGATAAGTAGCGTAATTCTATCTCTCAAAACTGCAACACAACAGAACATTAAGCACATTGTCAGCATGAACCCAATAAAGTTTGAGCATTTGAAACAAGGTCAAATGAATCACTTGTAGTTAACTATTAGCTTAGTTAGCATTAGCATATATTAGCATGGCAAAAATACCATTTCCTTACAACATATGTAAATTGTGGGCAGGAAGCACACAAATGAGGTTTTCTTTCCATGCTAGCATTTTTTAGAGCAATATAAAAGTATAAACTAACATAACGCTAAATAATTAGAACGAGAACATTAAGCATAACATTCTCAAACCGATAAATCCTATAAAGTTTACGCATTTAAAAAATAGTTCAAATGAACCACTTGCAGTTTACTAGCTAGTAATAGCATATATTAGCATGCCAAACACATTTTTTACAGCAAATTATGGAGCAATATACAGTATAATATAACTAGCATGCTAACTGCCAAAACGGCAAGATAACAGAACATTAAGCAATAACATTCTCAACATGAACCCATTAAATTTTAGGCATGTGAAACCAACTCAGCTGAATTTCTTGCAGTTAACTAGCTTAACTACATATGTGACCCTGGATCACAAAACCAGTCTTATGTTGCACGGGTATATTTGTGGCAATAGCCAACAAAACATTGTATGGGTCAAAATTATAGATTTTTCTTTTATGCCAAAAATCATTAGGATATTAAGTAAAGATCATGTTCCATGAAGATATTTTGTAAATTTACCACCTTAAATATATAAAACATTTATTTTTGTGAATGGATGCAGCACTATCGCCAATAGAAATGGACAACTTTAAAGGTGATTTTCTCAATATTTAGATTTTTCTGCACCCTCAGATTCCAGATCTTCAAATAGTTGTATCTTGACCAAATATTGTCCTATCCTAACAAACCATACATCAATGGAAAGATTATGTATTCAGCTTTCAGATGATGTATAAATCTCAATTTAAAAAAAATTACACATAAGACTGGTTTTGTGGTCCAGGGTCACATATTATTATGCTAAATTAAACTTTTTTTACCACATACATTTTTTTTTTTTTTTTTTTTGTAAATTGTAGGCATACCTTTACAGGAGCATGTCTATGTTCCCACAGCCCTATGTACCCACAGCCCTCTGTTCCCACAAATGGCCTACCCCTGACCCCACCCCTAAACCTACCCGTAACTGGGGTTTAGACAAATCGTAAAAAAAAAAAAAATTCTTAGAAATGTGGGAACATGGGGCCGTGGGAACATAGGGCTGACCCCACTTTGACTAGCATAATACTAACTCCCAAAAGAGTGATGTATATAAATTATATATATATATATATATATATATATATATATATATATATATATATATATATAAAAACCCTGCCTGTTTTAGCAATGTTACAAACAACGTACATGTAGTTCCAATTTGTTCATGTAGCTTTTAAAAAAAAAACAACGAATTTGATTATTTTAAATAAGTTGGGCCAGGAGCAATTTTTAAATGCATAACTACAGTAGTGATTCAACTTAACACACTTAGCAGTAGCTCAGCTAGTATGATTCACCTCACATCTCATGTCAAATTCAACCACAAATGCCATTTAAAAGAGCCTAACCATATAAACAGACATAGCCTAAACATCCTTCCAGTCAATCTGACAGCGAGATCGCAGCAGCGAGACAGGTTTGAGACAGACAGCATACTGCCCTCCTCAGCATGACGTACTCCTGCCAGCTTGTTGGATGAAGGTTTGCGTATGAAACACTGTCATCCCCTCATCCAGGCGGGCTGCCAGCATGGTCTTGTGCGCAACAGCATCTTAAAAGATTAGGAAATGCTTCTTAACCTGCTTAACACAAAACTACCGGAAAGATTGCCGGAAACACAGGCTCACCTGACCAAATGTGACAACCAAGTCCACAAAAGATTGCAGGCAAATATGCTAGTGCAGATTTAATGTCTAAAAAAGCACAAAACTCACCAAGATCTCTTTATTATCTCAACTGAGAGTCTGAGTCTCCCACTCTCAAGATTTTTCTAGTGGGCTACAATATAGGCTATGTCAACAACAATGCTGGATGCTAATATAAATTTGTAGCATGTCAAGCTACAAGCAAATCATGATTTTAAGTAGTTATAGACGCTATTTGAGTGAAAGAGTAGTCAACTACAAACTATTGACAAAAATTAGCTTGCTAGCAAACTAGCTATGGGGAAATATCTTCTTATTGTACAATAGGTTAACATTTAATAAAACCAATGAGGTTGACATTGACAAATACATTAAAGTAGCGGAACTAGCAAAGAACATGTTCACTCCCTTTGGATTTAAGAAGAAATACCCTGTGAAGTCCACCTCGTAGGGCACTTATGGTTGAACAGAACGCACCTATAATACACACAAAAAAAGTGTTTGCAAAGTATACAAGATCAACCCATAGACATCAAGTTGATGCTAATTGCTAAGTCCAACAAGAATTGTGGACTTAGCAATTAGCATATTCTTGATATCTATGGGTTGTTCTCTACCCCCACCCCACTACAAATCATTTCTAAGATTTACCGGTATATGAATGCAATCATTTGGCTTAATTGGCTTTATCAATTAACCAAATCATAACATTGTGAATATCAGGACATTAGCATGTAGTCCTTGCAACAGCAAACACAGAATAACACCAGATGCAATTACTTCCTAGCTTCTTTCACTAGCTCATCCTCTTTTCTTGGCCTCCTCCTCTATATCCTCTCAGCCTCCGTTCTGGGAGAGGGATCGGTGACAGATGGGTTTGGGACATCCGGCCGAGGGTCGGGACTTAGGGAAGCGGCTAATCTAAAACAAAAACAGCAGTTGGCAGGTACCACCCCCCTCAGCCGAAGACAAGCAGAGTGATTAGAAGAGTTGAGAATGGTCGAGAGCACCTGGAGAGGATTACAGACAAGGAGACACACATACAAAGCACTCTGTTCTCTAGGGCACTGCTTTGTTGGCAATTTTTGGGATTAGCAGGGCCTTCCCATAACACACCTGCACATCAGTGTGGGATGGATGGCGACCATTTGCTTACATAAAGGCTTACAGACAGGAAGAAGACATGACATAAGTGGACTAAGCGTGTATTATCCTACTACGTGTCCTAAAAAAAAATGAGGTAACTGAGACACACAGTGATTGCATAATGCTGCTTGGAGTATTATGCCGCATAAGCAGTAGTAAGACAATAACAGCACAATTATGAAACCAGAGCCTGATTCATTTGATGGAATGTGACCAATTTGAAAATTAAAACAATTAAGGAAGACTTATGCTACACCTATCAAGGATTAGTGGTGTGACAAAAAAAATTATATAATTTTATTATTATACTAATACAGGCATCCCACAAAAACTGATATACTCAT